>NC_025997.2:77304045-77604045 GCF_000442705.2 Elaeis guineensis
AACCTATAAAGCTAGATTGGTAGCTAAAGGTTTTAGCAAAATAGGATATTGATTATGATGAAATATTTTTATCTGTTGTATACTCAAATCTATACGGATTATGCTTGCAATAGCAGTATACCATGATTATGAGATTGGCAAATAAATGTAAGATCGCCTCCTTAGTGGTTATCTTGAGGAAGAGGTTTATATGTCTCAACAAAGAATTTGTCTCAAAAGGAGAGCAAATCAGGTAAGCAAGCTTAAGAAACCTATTTATGATTAAAGCGGCCTCCAGGAGGGAACATCCGATTTGATGTTACAGTCAAAGAATTTGGCTTTATCAAAAATGTAGATGAATCTTGTGTATACAAGAAGACTAGTGGGAGTGCCATTATCTTCTTAATTTATATTGTGGATGACATACTTCTTATTAGGAATGATATCCCAAATGTTACAATCGATCAAGACATGGCTATCAAGTAAGTTTTTCATAAAGAATTTGGGTGAAGCATCCTATATACTAGTATAAAGATCTATAGAGATAGATCTAAGAGGATGTTAGGCTTGTTCCAATCCAGGTACATAGACTTAGTGCTAAAGAGGTTTAGCATGGATGGGAGTAAAAGAGGTTACTTACCTATGAGTCAAGGCATACATCTCTCTAAAAGGATATCTTCTAAAATATCAGAAGAGAGAAATAGAATAAGTTCTATTTCCTATGCTTCGGTAGTAGGGTCGATCATGTATATTATGCTATGTACTAGGCCTGATGTTGCCTATGCCTTAGGCATAGTTAGTAGATTTCAGACTGATCTAGGAGAGGATCATTGGAAAGCAGTAAAATGTATTCTTAAGTACCTGAGAAGGACTAAAGATATTTTTCTGGTATATGGAGGATCTGATCTAAAACTAGAAGTTATTCTGACTCTAATTCTAATCAGACCCTGATGATAGTAAGTCCACTTCAGGGTATGTCTTTACTCTTAATGGTGGAGCTGTTAGTTGAAAAAGTTTTAAGCAGCAGACTGTAGCTGACTCAACCACTGAGACAGAATATATAGCGGCAAGTGAAGCTGCCAAGGAAGCTGTCTGGATAAAGAAGTTCATTACTGAATTGGGTGTCATTCCTGAGATTAAGAATCCAGTACCACTTTACTGTGATAATACTGGAGCAGTTGCTCAAGCAAAAGAACCAAAGTCTCATCATAAATCCAAGCACATTCTAAGATGCTTCTACCTCGTTCGTGAAATAATTGAAAGACAAGATGTTGTCATTGAACGAGTAGAAATAAAGAATAACATAGCAGATCCGTTCACTAAGGTTCTACCATAGCAGTAGTTCAATCGCCATCTCGATTGTATAGGGATAAAATATAAGGATGATTGGCTTTAGTGCAAGTGGGAGATTGAAAGGAATATGCCCTACAAGCCAATCGAAATTTATATTTTGATGGATTTTCTTTGTAATCTTTCAGACTCATGTATTGACTCTTTAAATAATAAAAGATATTTTCATCATATGCTGCATCTTACTTTGTAATGATTATGATGAACTTCATAAATCAGGATAATAGATTTAGGGTTATGATGAGATCATACCTATGAGACCTAAAATCTTAAAAATCCTAATTTAGAATATTCTTAGTCATAGGAGCATTGAGAAGGGGATCAATATTTCGGATAGACTAGCACTTCCTATGTATACTCGATGGAGAGGGTGGCTGATCTCATATGTCACTTGTGTGAGACACTAATACAAAGAAGTGGGTACTCATTAGAGAATGAGTTCACTGAATTGATCCGACTTAAGAAATATCTTATAGAATTTACTTACCCATCAAAAGATGTTTTCTTATAGTGGGAGTTGTGCATATAATCCTTTGACCTAAAACTATCATAGAACCTTATATACATGAATCCATATTTTTTGGTTCATATGCATTCATGACTTAGTCATGTACGGGGTGTTCTAGATAGGTAGAATGTGTATGGAGGTTGTGAGTAGGTCAACATGGAATCGATCACTCTTGGTAAGAGGAGATCGCATCCTACTTGCTCTGATCGATTGATGATTCAAGAAGCCTTTGATCAAAGTAGAATAAAAATTAGAAAGAGTTTTTAATATTTTATTAATTGAATCATCATATAAGATTGAGAGAAATATGAGTATGATATTAGATTTGACATCATTCCATATCCAGAGTCATATTCGGGGTGCAGGGAGATCGCAGGATCAAATTACATGATAACTTTTACTGAAGGGTATTTTTGATATTTCTACTAAAATTTTATATCTTCTAGGTAGATATGATACATTGCTAGATGACAATCTTGTCTTGTGGGTTTGATCGAATTAAAGAGTTTAATTCAATCATCAATTAGAAAGAGTTCTAATTGTTGAAATTGGGTTAGTTCGATTGGATCTAGATCGGTTAGATTAAATTCTAATCAAATCAAATTAACTTGCACTCAAACCCATTGCTATCTAGATATAGAATTCAGTGGGTCACACACAAAGAAAATTGATCAAGGGTCTAATTAGATTAGATCATATTTGCAAAATTGACATGCTAGCACATGTTGCAAAAACTAGCTCCTTATTTTGAATCAGGTTCAAAATTGATTTCAAATTGAGCTAATTAATGTTAAATTAATTCAAACCAATTTTAGTTTTGAGTTTAGTTAGCCATTATATATATGTACAAAAAATTTGAAGCCAGAAAACCAAGTCTCTATGAGTCAAAAAGTTTTCTTGTGCGTAGGTGTAGTTTTTGTCCGTAGAAACAGCTTTCATGTCCCATGAGATGGGGTGCCTCATCCTTGAGCTTATTCAATGTTTCATGATGAAATAAATTTTGGATGATTTTTATCTTAATTTTATATACAAAAAAAAAATTTTAAGTTAAAATTCCTTTTAGTATAAACATGAAAATTTATCGAAGTTAAAAATCCTGTCAGTCTGATCCATGCACCTGACCAAGAGTCCAACTTGTGAAGGACTCAAACCCATTTGTCACGTCACTTCTTAATCTGATATTTTTTTCACACCATTTTGATGTTATCACCTTTATTTTTGGTTATTGGATGGATAAAATTGTGCTAATGGGTGGTGGAGAAAAATTATGCCATAGGAAGCTACGTGATGCATCAGAGAATCATCGAGAAAAATATTTCGAAGAGTCCTTCTACGCGAAGTGTCTCTTAGATTTTTTCTTGATGATTGCCATGTGTCAAAATCTTTTAGATTGGCATAAGAATTTATCAGGAGGTGTGATATTTTCTGATGGATGTGAGATGGCATGTGAAAGGGGTGCGAATAATTTTCGAAGGCAACCCATCGCTAAGTATTTAAAGGGGGGTGCATCGGGGGATTGGATTCATTCAGATTTTCAAGTCTTCCTTTCTTTCTAACATCCTCTCCCTATTGTCCAATTAGTCCCTTCCTTCTCTTATTAGGATAAGTCCAAAATAGTAAGGACAAGTCTGATTTTAGGACAAGAGTCT
This sequence comes from Elaeis guineensis, assembly GCF_000442705.2. NCBI lineage: Eukaryota > Viridiplantae > Streptophyta > Magnoliopsida > Arecales > Arecaceae > Elaeis > Elaeis guineensis. Next base: position 77,307,532 of record NC_025997.2, read on the forward strand.
AGGAAGAGAATTAAGGAAGACAATGAGAGAAGAAAGGTAGGGATAGGAAGGCTAGGAGAAGGGGAAGAGGATCTTGAGGTTCTGGTGTCCAAGAAAACTTTAGAGTAAGAATTTTAAAGGAGGAATCATCTCAAAGAGTTGGTGTCCTAATCATAGCCCTATGTAGATCACTGTTGGAGGGCGAACATTTGGGCGTCTGGTGGAGGTTCTACCGGAATTTGGATTAAGCACTACAGGTATTCTTCTATAGCTTGAATTTAATTTTAAATTTATGTTATATATGATTGTTAATTATTAAAGAGATACTAGTTTAAGGGTTTTATATTTAAAATTTTTTAATTTAAATTTTGAAATCCATTATGCTTCCACTGTGCATGCCCACCCTAAAACCCTACAACATGATCAGTTAGAAACTTTTTTTGAGTGTGATCCCATAGATTTGAACCTAAGTCAGTAGCACAGAAATAACTTTCTGAATCAATCGATGTAACTATCTAGCAATGATGACCTGACATCCGGATAGGTCGAATGAAGGTGAAGCAACATTCAAAAATCTATTGGCATATGGTTATCGTATAATTCATCCCTTTGACCCTAATGCTCGAGGATGACCTAAGATTTAATTATCAATCCTAGATAAGTCATCCATATTATATTTTAATCTTTTTCAAATCCATCACATGGATTATCCAGGCTCAGATTTTGCTAGTTTGAAATATATTGATACATTAACTCCTACTAATTCAGAGGGGTCAATCCCATCTTGACTCATGCACCACCTTAACAAGTACTTGATTGCACCCAAAAATCTTCCATTACTGAATTAGAAACTTAGTTGGTCTGGTACCAAAGTACAATGAGTTGCTTGCAAGTCATCGTGGTGATCTCAGGTTGAAGGGACACTTATACCGATACCCTTCACGAGCTATCCTAGACAGCAGTGTACTCCACAGTTAGTCACATTCAGTAACGATATACTCCTACATCTTACCTGGATACCATACTAGTGTCTCTACACCATTTGGTTACGAGGATAACCAATGCATATGGCACACAATGACCTATACTTGATATCGCAATCATCCAAGTAATAGCATATCATTTGGTCATGAACCAATTTAAAGATTATGTGATAAATCCTCTTTTATCGTCAAAGTAATCCTAGGGACTTCATCACAATATAGAAGTTCATTAGAAGATGTAATCTTATGATGAATAAGGTCAAATATTTTTTTTTATTTATCAATTTATATACAATTAGCATAATCATCAAATGATTGACTTTAGGACATGATGCCCAACATTGAAGCACCTTCGCAAGGCCACCAAGGGAGGAGAAAAATGCCTAGGTGTGACGCCTCACACTAGCAAGGAGATGCCCATAATGGAAGCCCACGATAAAAGAGAAGGGGGCGGCAAGAGAGGGGACATGCCAAGGGTGGGATGCCCAAAGTCTCTCATGCCTCTCTCTCTATTTCTCTCTTTCACATAATCTGATTGCTATGCTTCAAAGATAGAGACCCTCTCCATCTATAGATGATTCCCTATGACCCAATAAGATTAGCATTCCTAATTCAAACAAACTTTGAATCAATCCATAACTTATCAAAGAAGGACTCCTAGTTGGGAAAGGATTGGTGCCTCATATAGCGCCTACATGCACCCATGCCCACACCCATATGAGATGGCACACAACCAGTACCATACCAGGTGCTGGTCTTGTAGGAACCAGATCTAGGGTTTCAGGGTTAGATCTTGAAACTTTTTCAAGATCATACAGCGGAAGACTAAAATAAATCAAAATTTATTTTCTAAAATCAAAAAATCTCTAGATCTAAGATCCTATTACATGATTATTACATAGCATTAAATCAGAAATTAAAATATATAAATATAGCATGAACTACATGTTGATCATATCAACATGTTTCTATACTACATCTAATGTATGTATTAAACAATAGATCAGATCTATTACCTTGCAAGTTAGATGTTCTAACCTCACTGATCTGGGCTTAAGGATGATGTTGCAAGCCACACATGCGTCCGGCCTCTAGGAGTCGTCCACACGAGCCCACGAATCTCGATCAGAAGTCCTGCTTCAGGAAATCAGCATAGTATGCTAGTACTGCGCTGATCCTTCTTTGATGGTTGATCAGGTGCCTCCTTCTTCTTGATTTGGACTCTTCCAAAGATGGAAAGTAAAAGGAGGAGTTTAAGATCTAAGATGCTCTCAGAAAACTCAAGATGGAGGGAGGAAAGATATGAAAACAAACAACCCTAGAAGAAGGCCCTCTTCTTCTTCTCATTTTTCTCTCTAGACACCCTAACTTGTATCTTTTATATCTCCACGACCCAAAGGTCTTTCTCTTTGATTTTTGGATGGCTCAAAGGTATCTCAAATCTCTATCTTCTTCAAAAATTTCATATAGAAACTCATTTTATATCGATAGATATGATAGAGTCCTTGTCTAGGTCAAATACCTAGTCAAGGCTTATCCAAACATGGCAAGTTAAGGGGCACCCAACTCTTGAGAACCTCCTCCATATTTTCATGCATGGATCACCAAAAAAGGATGCATTATGTGTACCCTAAAATTCACAAAAATTTCAAAAAAAATTTGGATAAATTTGGTGCAAAATTGAAAGAGTTTTAGATTTCTAAAACTCTATCTCATAGAATTTGAAATCCAAACTTATTCCTTTTTTATTTGATCCAAACCACCTTCCATGTAAGAAAGAAGAGAGGAGACCTTTTGTGAACGTGGGAGAGACCTGGGAGAGGGATTTTGTCACACAAAATAAGAGGAGATTGGCGTTGAATGAGAGAGAGGGCATGGGGAAGGCTTATGTGGTGCAAGGTAGAATCCTAGTCTTACTAGGATTCTATCTTATGACTTGTTTTAATTTGGTTTCTCAAACCAAATCAAACCAAAATTAGATCAACCCAATTAAAATAGGTCTTAACCCAATTAAAAATCTAATTTAATCATATTAAATTAGATTTAAATCTGATTTAATTTTTTAATCAAATTAGAAATTAGATTGACCCAAGTCCTAGTTGAACTAGGACTAGTTTTTCCTTGCACTTGGCTTATCCAATAAACCAATTGGACTTGATCCAATCAAGCTCAAACTAAATCTAATTAAATTATATTTAATTAGACTTAATCTCAACCCATTGGCTTAATCAAATTAAGCCAATTATCATCAAATTGCTAACCGATCCTCCTGCAACACTTGCACTGGGTTAAATGTCAATCGTATTGATCATTTAACCCTAGAATGATTCTTAATCGTTGATCAACCATCCGATCGGATCATGAACTCTAATGTGTATGACCTCATAGGTCCTAACCTAAGTCAGTATCATAGGAACAAATTCCTGTACCAATCGAAGTGACCATCTAGCAATGGTACCCGACGACAGGATAGGTCGAATGTGTAGAACAAAATCCTTAGAACCCATGTGGATATAGTTTTCATATAATTCATCCCCTTGACCAAAATGATCATAGGACACCCTAGAGTTCAACTGTCAACTCTGATCAGGTTGTCCACATTGTATTTCAAAATATCAAATCCATCTGATGGATTATCCTGGCCAAAGTTTTGCTAAATTGAAATACAGCGACTCATTCTTCTCCAACTCTTGGAGTGGTCAATCCCATCTCGATCACACTCTGACTTCGCAAGTACTTGATTGTGCCCAGAAGCCTTCTGTCCCTGAATTAGAAATTCAGTTAGTCCAGTACCAAAGCATAGTGAGTTGCTTGCAAGTCACTGAGACGATCTCAGGTCTAAGGGACACTTATACCTATATCCCATCAGAGACATTCTCGACAGTAGAATACTCTGGAGTTGGTCACGTTCAATGATGATGTACTCTTACATCTCACCTGCATGTCATACCAGTGTCTCCACACTCCTTGGTTAAGAGGACAACCAACCCATATGGCCTACAGCGACCTATGCTCGATAGAAGCTGTCGTCCTTATTAACAGCCTATCATTTGGTCGTGAATAGTTTTAAGGACTAATCGATAAATCCTCTCTTTATCGAATCTAAATAGTCCTAAGGACTTCATCATAACAATGGAGTTCATTAGAAGATGAAAGCTTATGATGAAAATGCCAAATATATTTTATTTATTAACAAATCAATTACAATACTTGGTTGCCAACCATCAACAGCTTGACGATTGGCTTTTGGGATATATTTCCCAATAACTCCCAATTGTCCTAAAGCCACTCGGCACAGTATCTAATACTCATCTTTGACTTGTGGTTGTCAAACTCTTTTATCGCCAGGGCTTTAGTGAAGGGGTCGGCCAGGTTTTCTTTTCCGTCGATCTTCTAAAGGTCGACGTCACCTCAATTCACGATCTCTCAGACCAGGTGGAAGCGGTGCAAGATGTGCTTCGTCCGCTGATGTGCTTTGGGTTCCTTCACCTGAGCTATGGCACCAGTGCTGTCGCAGTAGAGCAGGATCGGACCATCGAGGGAGGGTGCTACTCCGAGCTCGTTGATGAATTTCCTCAGCCACACAGCTTCCTTCGCGGCATCCGATGCTGCGATGTACTCCGCTTCACAAATAGAGTCTGCCACAGTATGCTGCTTGGAACTCTTCCAGCAGATGGCTCCACCATTCAGAGTAAAGATATAACCCGATATGCTCCTGCTGTCATCATGGTCAGATTGAAAGCTAGAGTCTGTGAACCCCACAAGTTTCAGATCTGACTCGCCATAAACCAACCATTGGTCCTTAGTATTTCTCAAATACTTAAGGATGGCTTTAACCACTTTCTAGTGATTTTTTCCAGGATCAGATTGGTATCTACTCACTACTCCTAGTGAGTATGCCACATCTGGTCTTGTACATGTCATGGCATACATGATAGATCCCACGGCTGAAGCATATGGGACTCTACTCATACGCTCTCTCTCTTCAGGAGTTGTCGAATAATCCTTCTTAGAGAGAGAAATTCCTTGACCTATCGATACATAGCCCTTCTTGGAATTCTTCATGCTGAACCTCTTCAGCACAGTGTCTATGTACATGGACTGGGATAACCCAAGCATCCTTTTAGATCTATCCCAATAGATCTTCATCCCTAGGATGTAAGATGCTTCACCCAAGTCCTTCATGGAGAACTGTGATGACAACCAAACTTTTATTCCCTGTAGTGCGGGGATGTCATTCCCGATTAAGAGAATATCATCCACGTACAAGACAAGGAATACCACAACTGGACCATTTGCCCATTTATAGATGCAGGGCTCTTCTCCATTCTTAATGAAGCCATACATTTTGATCACCTTATCAAAATGCATGTTCCAACTCCGAGAAGCTTGCTTCAATCCATAAATGGATCTCTGAAGCTTGCACACCTTGGACTCATCTGTGGATGTAAACCCCTCAGGTTGTATCATATACACCTCTTCGATCAGCTCTCCATTCAGGAAAGCTGTCTTTACATTCATCTGCCATATCTCATAATCCAAATGGGCAGCTATTGCAAACATTATCCGAATGGATTTGAGCATTGTCACAGGGGAAAACATCTCGTCATAGTCAATACCATAATGTTGACAATACCTCTTGGCGACCAGACGGGCTTTATAGGTCTCCACCTTTCCGTCTACACCCCTCTTCCTTTTGAAGACCCATTTACACCCAATGGGTTTAACCCCTTCAGGTGGGTCAACCAATGTCCATACATCGTTGACCTTCATAGACTCCATTTTGGATTTCATGGCTTCAAACCATTTCTCGAAATCAGATCTCTGCATTGCATCCATATAGGTGATCGGATCCTCATTATTCTCATCAAGTTCGATGAGATCACCGTTCCGAATCAAGAAACCGTAGTATCTGTCCGGCTAATGCAGTACTCTATCGGATCGCCTTAATGGTGCAGGTACATTGGGCTTCGGATCTGATCTAATCATATCCGACTCAGGTTCAGCTATTGGTGTCGGTCCTTCTACCTATTGAACTTCATCAAGTTCAACCTTAGAGGCAACGGTTCCTTCACCAAGAAACTCCTTTTCTAAAAAGATTGCCTTAAGGTTGACGAACACCTTTTGTTCATCAGCATGGTAGAAAAAATATCTTTTTTTCTCTTTGGGATACCCTATGAATGAGCATTTGTCAGACCTAGGTCCAAGTTTGTCTGTGACTAATCGTTTGACATAGGCCGGGCACCCCCAGACCCTAAGGTGTGAAAGTGCTGGCTTACGTCCCATCGATATCTCATATGGAGTCTTAATTACAGACTTACTTGGAACCCTATTTGACAGATAACAGGCCGATTCGAGTGCATATCTCCAGAAGGATATCGGCAAGCTAGCAAAACCCATCATGGATCAGACCATGCCTAACAGAGTCCGATTCCTCCTTTCAGACACACCATTATGCTGTGGTGTTCCTGGAGGATTCCATTGGGAGAGAATCCCATTCTCTCCTAGAAAGGTATTCTCCTCCTCGATCAAATTGAAGAGTTTTAATACTCTTCCCAGTTTATTTTTCTACTTCACTTCAGAATCGTTTGAACATTTCAAATGAATTCGACTTATGTTTCATCAGATAGACATATCCATATCGAGATTGGTCATCCGCAAAAGTTATGAAGTAGAAATATTCACCTTTAGCACTGGTGCTCATGGGCCCGCATACATCAGTATGTACTAGGCCCAAGAGCTCAGTAGCTCTTTCACCTTTTTCAGTAAAAGGTGACTTGGTCATTTTACCAAGAAGACAGAACTCACAGGTTGGAAGTGATTCACAATCACTGACTTCGAGGATTCCCTCTTGAGTCAACCTGTTTATTCTGTTCTTGTTTATATGACCTAGCCTACAGTGCCATAAGTAGATATCTGACACACTATCTAATCTAGGGTGCTTGCCAGTAGAATAGACTCTTATCAGGCTTGATCTTTTTGGTCTGGCTCTGCACTGATATCCCAGCCTGAACTTGCACCTTCTTCACTTTCTTCTTCTTGTTCTTCTTCCCTTTCTCAAAGGGTCGAGAATCAGAAGACGATCCTCCCACTAACTTCACCGACTCCTTGAGGAGTTGGTGATCCTTCTCAAAGTTCTGAAGCAACCCCAGTAACCCGTGGTAGTTTACTTCAGACTTTGTCATTCTATAATGAGTGAGGAATGGAAGATAAGACTTGGGCAGCGAGTTTAGTATTGTATCTTTCCCAAGCTGCTCATGCAAGGAAAAGTCGAGCTTGCTCAATCGTTCCATCAACTCGATCATGTACAATACATGATCAGTGACAGAGGCACCATCCCGCATTTTGGTGTTGAAGATGGCACAACTAGTCTTGTGCCTCTCCACATCATCGGGTGTGCCAAAGGCATCCTCCAACACATGAAAGAATGTCCTTTGGCTGAGCTGTCTCAAATCTGTGACTGAACTCATTGCTCATGGCAACCAGCATGATGCAGCGCATCATGATCCGATCACTGAGCCACTTCTGGTAAGTGTCTCTGACTGTTCCACGTGCATTGGTAGCTAGCTCCTCAGGTGTAGGATCCATTATCACATATAGGATCCGTTCATGCTCCAGGATAATCTTCAACTTTCGATACCAACTACCGAAGTTGGGTCCTACCAACTTATCATTGTCTAACAATAATCGAAGTGATAGGAAAGTGGTCATATCTGCACAAAGGAAAATCATAACCTAATTAGTAATTGATTTATTAAACCTAAAGATTTGGACTTTAATCAAAAGGTTTCTCCCACTATTTTATTCGAATTGGTAGCCTTTACCTTCAATTCGAGGAATTATCCTAATTCCTTAGTAGGTACTAGAATCTACTTAGACTGCACACAAGTCCAACTTTGGTTGGTCAACCCATGTACATCTAAGGGTAGGTTCATAACCAATTATTTCTCTAAATAATTTTTAGTAATTTTAATTTTGTCCCAGTCCCTAATCAGTAGGCTTTAGCCTCCAGTGAAAAGGTCTGGTTAGGTCTAACCATTAACATGACCATACTTGGCTCATCGAGCTAATGAATGATTAGGCTCAACTTTGGTTGGCTAACTTAACCACCATTTAGAAAGATGTAGTCAAGAAATCATATTATGAATGATAATTCCATCAGCCGATAAGTACTAGACCTTTGGGCCTCCAATGATTATCCAACTGATGGACCCATTACCATCCATTTAATGGAAGGCTATGACCTAGTTATCACTATAACTATTTTATTTTAAAGACTTAATAATTTTAGAAGATTTAATTGATTTAGAGGAGGAGGTCAGATGAACCAGCTTATCATGATCCTCCCACTGGCTTCACCAAGTCAGCTTAAGGGAGATCATTAAAAGGGTTGGTCTAGAAACACTTAAATCAGTCACACTGATTTACCTAGCTGACATAGGTCAGCTCGAATAGTCAAGTGATCTGATAAAAACATAATTTCATCAAGAGGTCAGGTAAGTTTGATCCGTGGGAGGGTCTGCCAAAGCTTGCCTTAGACACCATCAGAAATGGTCAGGTAAGCGGGCTGCCAATTAAAAACCACCGATCTGGTTTATCTTAGACACCAACTGATTTAATTAGTTTTGATTAGATCAACCTAACAGTTCATGCTAGACCGCTTAGCCAAGAATCAAGTCCACTTGGTTCTCGTTAAAGATATGGACTTGACCAACTACAACTATTGTAATTGATCTAGAGAATCCTTGACCTAATCTTGGACAATAATTGATTAGATTTAGTCAGTTCTCTAATTAAGTCCATCTTTAATCTAACCTTTGGTCTAACCCAATTAATGGACCTAATTCTTACTAACCCATTAACCCAATGTGTTATGGTTTGTGTCTTAGGTTCTTCAATTCACAATCCTAGAACCTAATCAAACAACTTCTTAATTCTCAATTAAGTTTTGGACTGAGGGTTAGGGTTCGACTTTTCAAATATAATTTTTATATTTGTACAATATTTTTATAATATGGTTCTACCAATCAAGTTGCATGTTTGATTCATAATCAAAATGCAAGTAAAAAAAAAAAATGAAACTACTTTAGATCTAATCTAAACAGGTTTATATAATTGAAATAATTTCAACTTTAAACTGTGTAAATTTTTCAGACAAATATATAATGGTTCTTTATACGAAAATTATTAACAAAGAGATTTTATTTTAGATTTTAATATCTTTTAAATCTAATAAATTATAAATTTAATCTAGATCACATCTAATAAATTTATGATTAAAGATAGATCTACACGAACTAGGACAACCTTTGGACTGTAAGGGGTAAACCTTACAGCAGGACAACCTACAGTTTGTGATTGATCTAGAAATTTTAATTTAAGATGTAACAATCAGATTATAAATTAAATCTAATCTAAAAAATAATTTAAGCATATATAAATAATCATGTAATAAACAATCTGGCCCTGATACCAATTGAAGGAAACCAGATCTAGGGTTTCAGGATTAGATCTTGAAACTTTTTCAAGATCAGGCAGTGAAAGACTAAAATAAATCAAAATTTATCTTATAAAATTAGAAAATCTCTAGATATAAGATCTTATTACATGATTATTATATGGTATTAAATAAAAAATTATAATATAAAGAACAAGAACTACATGTTGATCATTTCAACATGTTTCTATGCTACATCTAATGTATGTAAAATATAATAGATCAAATCTATTACCTTGCAAGTTAGACATTCTAACTTTGCTGATCTGGGCTTGAGGATGATATTGTGAGCCACATATGCATTCAGTCTCTAGGAGTCGTCCACATGAGCTCACGAATCACGATCAGAAGTCCTAGTCCAGGAAATCAGCACAGTATGCTAGTACTACGTTGATCCTTCTTCGATGGTCGATCAGATGCCTCCTTCTTTTTGATTTGGACTCTTCCAAAGATGAAAAGTAGGAGAAAGAGTTTTAGATGAGGCACTCTTAGAAAACATATAGATGGAGGAAGGGAAGAGATGAACCTAGCAACTCTAGAAGAAGACCCTCTTCTTCTTCTCTTTGCTCTAACCCAGACACCTAGTTTTGTGTCTATTAGATCTCTATGCCCTAAGACTCTTTCTCCTAAATTTTTAGATGCTCCAAAGGTCTCTCAATTTTCTAAAATCCACAAAAGTTTCATGAAAAAATTTATTTTAAATAGAGAGATATGAAGAGTCCTTGTCTAGGTCAAATACCTAGTCAAGGATTATCCAAACAAGGCAAGACAAGGGGCACCCAACTTTTGGACGTCCCCTTCTTCTTTTTCTGCCATGGACCATCAGAAAAAGGCACATATTATGTTTCATAAAATTCATAAAAATCTAAAAAAAAATCTGGATAAAATCAGTACCATAAGGAAAGAGTTTTGGTTTCCTAAAACTCTATCTCACAGAATTTGAAATCCAAACTAATTCCTACTTTGACTTGATCCACAACCACATTCCATGTAAGAGAGAAAGAGAGAAAAGTTTTGGGCATGCATGAAGACCTGGGAGAGAGGGTTTTGTCACACAAAATAAGAGAAATTGGGCATGGGATAAGAAAGAGTGGGCGTGGGGGCTAAGGTGGCGCAAGGTGGAATCCTAGTCTTACTAGGATTCAATCTATGACTTGTTCAAATTTGGTTTCTCAAATCAAATCAAATCAAAATCAAATCAACCTAATTAAAATAGATCTTAACCTAATTAAGAGTCTAATTTAATCAGATTAAATTAGATTTAAATTAGATTTAATTTTTTAATCAAATTAGAAATTAGGTTGATCCAAGTCCTATTTGAACTAGGACTAGTTTTTTCTTGCACTTGGCTTATCCAATAAACCAATTGAACTTGATCCAATCAAGTCCAAACTAAATCTAATTAAATTATATTTAATTAGACTTAATTTCAATTCTTTGGCTTAATCAAATTAAGCCAATTAGTAATCAAATTGCTAATCGATCTTCCTGTAACTCTTGCACTAGGTTAAATGTCAATCGTATTGATCGTTCAACCCTAGAATGATTCTTAATCGTTGATCAACCATCCGATCGGATCATAAACTCTAATGTGTGTAACCTCATAGATCCAAATCTAAGTCGATATCATAAGAATAAATTTTTGTACCAATCGAAGTGACCATCTAGCAATGGTATCCGATGGTCGGATAGGTCGAATGTGTAGAACAACATCCTTAGAACCCATGCAAATATAGTTTCTATATAATTCATCCCTTTGACCACAATGATCATAGGATACCTCAGAGTTCAACTATCAACTCTGATCAGGTTGTCCACATTGTATTTCAAAATATCAAATCTATCTGATGGATTACCCTAGCCAAGATTTTGGTAAATTGAAATACAGTGACTCATTCTTCTCCAACTCTTAGAGTGGTCAATCCCATTTTGATTACACTCTGACTTCGCAAGTACTTGACTGTGCCCAGAAGCCTTCCATCACTGAATTAAAAATTTAGTTAGTCCAGTACCAAAGCACAGTGAGTTGCTTGTAAGTCACTGAGGCGATCTCAGGTCTAAGGGACACTTATACCTATATCCCATCAGAGACATTCTCGACAGCAGAATGCTCTGGAGTTGGTCACGTTCTATGATGATGTACCCTTACATCTCACCTGTATACCATACCACTATCTCTACACTCCTTGGTTAAGAGGACAACCAACCCATATGGCCTACAGCGACCTATGCTCGATAAAAACTATCATTCTTATTAACAGCCTATCATTTGGTCGTGAACAATTTTAAGGACTAATCGATAAATCCTCTCTTTATCAAATCTAAATAGTCCTAAAGACTTCATCATAATAATGGAGTTCATTAGAAGATGAAAACTTATGATGAAAATATCAAAAATATATTTTATTTATTAATAAATCAATTACAATACAAGGTTGCTCAACCGTCAACAGGTTGACGATTGACTTTTGGGATATATTTTCCAACACCACTATCATTTGATATGAGAGATAATGGATCGACGTGATGTCAAGCTTTAGAAGATCGATAGAAAAGAAAATCTAATCGATCTCTTCACTAAAGCTCTCAGGATCAAAGAGTTCGATGATTTCAAATAGAAGATGGGTATAAGATACTGCCCCGATTGGTTTAAGTCCAAATGGGAGTTGTTGAAAAATATATCCTAAAACCAATCATATGATGATTGAGTTTCTTTTGTATATGAATTATTCATTGATAAATAAAAGTTATTTTGATATTTTTTATCACAAAGTTGTATCTTCCTTATAGAACTCTTATATTGTGATGAAGTCCTTAGAACTATGTTAGTAATCGATAAATGAGGATTTATTGTATAGTTTTTAAACATATTCTTGATCAAATAATACATCCTTATAGGATGATGACATTTATTGAGTGGAGGTCATTGTATGCTATATGGATTGATTGCCTTCTTAATCAAGAAGTGTGGTGACACTGCTATGGCACACAGGTGAGATATAAAAGTATATCATTACTGAATAAGTGACTCATTTGCTGAGTATTCTGCTGTCAAGAGCTACTTACAAAGTGTATGGGCATAAGTATCTTTCAGATCTGAGATCACCCTAGTGACTTGCAAGCAACTCACTGTACTTTGATGTCGGATTATCTTGATTTCTAATGCAGAAATGAAAAGCTACTGGGTACAGTCAAGTACTTGCAAAGTTTGTGTGTGGATTAAGATGGAATTGATCCCTCTGGATTATAAGAGTTGATGTACTATTGTATTTCAATTTAGTAAAATCTTAGCCAGGGCAATCCATGAGATAGATTTGAAAGGTTGAAATACAATATGGATGAAACACTTAGATTTGACAGTTAACCCTAGATCATCCTAGAGCATTCAAAGTCAAAGGGATGAATTATGCGGTAACCATATGCATAGGTTTTGAAATATTTCTCTATGATTATTCGACCTATCTGAATGTTGAAAATCATTACTAGATGGTATTTTCGATTAGTATAGGAAACAGTTTATGTGCTATTGATTTAGTGTTCGAATCTATAGAGTTTCGTATAAAAGTTAGATGATGTAGGAAAGTATTGGTCTATATTTATATATCTAATTTAGAAGTACTTGACTTGATTGAACATATAGACTAACTTGATTGAGAATTAAGTTATGAGTCAAATGAGATTGAAGAGTTGACTATGTCTAACTAGCACTACACAAGAGGTTCAGGTTCAATCCTGGGGATGAATAATTTTTGATTTATGATCCAAGGAGCCTATGAGAGATTGAATTTAAGTATTAATTAATTTTAAATTAGTTTTGATTTAATTAAACTTAATTGGGTTAAAAAATTTTAAGTTAGACTTGGTTCTAAATCCTAAACAGTTTAGGATTGACAGTCTTTCGAAATTATTTCGAATTAGCTTCGAATTAGATTCGAATTGATCTAATTTTGGATGAGATCCTTAGAGTCTATTTTCACTGGGACTCTCTCACCTCTATGGTAGACCTATTGGAAAATATGTTCCAAAAGTCAATCGTCAAGCTGTTGACGATTGAGCAACCAAGTATTGTAATTGATTTGTTAATAAATAAAATATATTTGGTATTTTCATCATAAGCTTTCATCTTCTAATGAACACCGTTGTTATGATGAAGTCCTTAGGACTATTTAGATTCGATAAAGAGAGGATTTATCGATTAGTCCTTAAAACTGTTCATGACCAAATGATAGGCTGTTAATAAGGACGACAGCTTCTATCGAGCATAGGTCGCTGTAGGCCATATGGGTTGGTTGTCCTCTTAATCAAGGAGTGTGGAGACACTGGTATGACATACAGGTGAGATGTAAGGGTACATCATCATTGAACGTGACCAACTCCAGAGTATTCTACTATCGAGAATATCTCTGATGGGATATAGGTATAAGTGTCCCTTAGACCTGAGATCGTCTCAGTGACTTGCAAGCAACTCACTGTGCTTTGGTACTGGACTAACTGAATTTCTAATTCAGGGACAGAAGGCTTTTGGGCACAATCAAGTACTTAAGAAGTCAGAGTGTGATCGAGATGGGATTGACCACTCCAAGAGTTGGAGAAGAATGAGTCGCTGTATTTCAATTTAGCAAAACTTTGACCAGGGTAATCCATCAGATGGATTTGATATTTTGAAATACAATGTGGATAACCAGATCAGAGTTGATAGTTGAACTCTGGGGTGTCCTATGATCATTTTGGTCAAGGAGATGAATTATATGAAAACTATATCCGCATGGGTTCTAAGGATGTTGTTCTACACATTTGACCTATCCGGTCGTCGGGTACCATTACTAGATGGTCACTTCGATTGGTACAGAAATTTATTTCTGTGCTACTGACTTAGGTTCGGACCTATGAGATCACACACATTAGAGTTCATGATCCGATCGGATGGTTGATCAATGATTAAAAATCATTCTAGGATTAAATGATCAATACGATTGACATTTAACCCAGTGCAAGTGTTGCAGGAAAATCGATTAGCAATTTGATTGCTAATTGGCTTAATTTGATTAAGCCAATGGATTGAGATTAAGTCTAATTAAATATAATTTAATTAAATTTAGTTTGGGCTTGATTGGATCAAGTCCAATTGATTTATTGGATAAGCCAAGTGCGAGGAAAAACTAGTCCTAGTTCAACTAGGACTTGGGTTAATCTAATTTCTAATTTGATTAGAAAATTAAATCAGATTTAAATCTAATTAATCTGATTAAATTAGGTTTTTAATTGGGTTAATATCTATTTTAATTAGGTTGATCTAATTTTAGTTTGATTTGGTTTGAAAAACCAAATTAAAACAAGTCATAAGATAGAATCCTAGTAAGACTAGGATTCCACCTTGCACCACATAAGCCTTCCCCACGCCCTCTCTCTCATTCAACGCCAATCTCCTCTTATTTTGTGTGACAAAAGCCCTCTCCCAGGTCTCTCCCACGTTCACAAAAAGTCTCCTCTCTTCTTTCTTACATGGAAGGTGGTTTGGATCAAATCAAAAAGGAATAAGTTTGGATTTCAAATTCTATGAGATAGAGTTTTAGAAATCCAAAACTCTTTCAATTTTGCACCGAATTTATCCAAATTTTTTTTGAAATTTTTGTGGCTTTTAGAGTACACATAGTGCATCCTTTTTTGATGATCCATGCATAAAAATATGGAGGAGATGCTCAAGAGTTGGGCGCCCCTTAACTTGACATGTTTGGATAAGCCTTGACTAGGTATTTGACCTAGACAAGGACTCTATCATATCTCTCGGTGTAAAATGAGTTTCCTCATGAAATTTTCGAAGAAGATAGATATTTGAGATACCTTTAATCCATCTAAAAATCAAAGAGAAAGACCTTTGCGTTGTGAAGATATAAAAGATACAAGTTAGGGTGTCTAGAGAGAAAAATGAGAAGAAGAAGAGGGTCTTCTTCTAGGGTTGTTTATTTTCATATCTTTCCTCCCTCCATCTTGAGTTTTCTGAGAGCATCTCAGATCTAAAACTCTTCCTTTTACTTTCCATCTTTGGAAGAGTCCAAATCAAGAAGAAGAAGGCACCTGATCAACCATCAAAGAAGGATCAGCGCAGTACTAGCATACCGTGCTGATTTTCTGAAGCAGGACTTCTGATCGAGATTCGTGGGCTCATGTGGATGACTCCTAGAGGTCGGATGCATGTGCGGCTTACAACATCATCTTTAAGCCCAGATCAGTGAGGTTAGAATGTCTAACTTGCAAGGTAATAGATCTGATCTATTGTTTAATACATACATTAGATGTAGTATAGAAACATGTTGATATGATCAACATGTAGTTCATGCTATATTTATATATTTAATTTTTGATTTAATGCTATGTAATAATTATGTAATAGGATCTTAGATCTAGGGATTCTCTAGTTTTAGAAAATAAATTTTGATTTATTTTAGTCTTCCGCTGTATGATCTTGAAAAAGTTTCAAGATCTAACCCTGAAACCCTAGATCTGGTTCCTACAATTGGTATCAGAGCCTAGGTTCTTTATTACATGATTATTTATACATGCTTAGATTATTTCTTAGATTAGATCTAATTTATAATCTGATTATTAAATCTAAAATTAAAATTTTAGATCAATCACGAACTGCAAGGTTGTCCTGCTGTAAGGTTTACCCCTTACAGTGCAAAGGTTGTCCTAGTTTGTGTAGATCTATCTTTAATCATAAATTTGTTAGATATGATCTGGATTAAATTTATGATTTATTAGATTTAAAAAATATTTAAATCTGAAATAAAATCTCTTTGTTAATAATTTATGTGCAAAGGAATTTTTTAAAGTTGAAACTGTTTCAATTACAAGAACCTGTTTAGATTAGATCTAAAGTAGTTTCATGTTTATTTCACTTGTATCTTGATTATGAATCAAACATGCAATATGGTCGGTAGAATCATATTGTAAAATTATTTTACAAATATGAAAATTATTTTTTAAAAAGCCGAACCCAACCCTCAGCCCAAAACTTAATTAAGAATTAAGAAGTTGTTTGATTAGGTTCTAGGATTGTGAATTGAAGAACCTAAGACACAAACCATAACACATTGGGTTAATAGGTTAGTGGGAATTAGGTCCATTAATTAGGTTAGACCTATAGTTAGATTGAAGATGGACTTAATTAGAGAATTGACTAAATCTAATCAATTATTGTCTTAGATTAGGTCAAGGATTCTCTAGATCAATTACAATAGTTGTAGTTGGTCAAGTCCATGTCTTTAACGAGAACCAAATGGACTTGATTCTTGGCTAAGCAGTCTAGCACAAACTATTAGGTTGATTTAATTGAAACTAATTAAACCAGTTGGTGTCTAAGGTAAACCAGACCGGTGGTTTTCAATTGGGAGCCTGCTTACCTGGCCATTTCTGATGGCGTCTAAGGCAAGCTTTCGCAGACCCTCCCACTGATCGAACTTACCTGGCCTCTTGGTGAAATTATGTTTTGATCGGATCACTTGACTATTCGAGCTGACCCATGTCAGCTAGGTAAATCAGTGTGACTGATTTAGGTGCTCCTAGACCAGCCCTTTTTAATGGTCTCCCTTAAGCTGACTTGGTGAAGCCAGTGGGAGGATCATGATAAACTGGTTCATCTGACCTCATCCTCTATATTATTTAAATCCTTTAAAATTATTATATCCTTAAAATGATAAAGTTATGGAGATAACTGAGTCATAGCCTCCCATTAAGGTGTTTGATAATGAGTCCATTAACTCAATAATCATTGCAGACCCAAAGGCCTGGTGCTTGTTGACTAATGAAATTATCACTCATCATATGACGACTTGGAAGTGTCTCTCTAATGGTGGTTAGGTGAGCCAACCAAAGTTGGGCTTAATCATTCGTTGGTTAGATACACCAAGTATGATCATGTTAACGGTTGGACCTAACCGGATCCTTATAGTGGAGGCCAAAGCCTACTGATTAGGTTTTTGGGGCAAAATTAAAATTACTAGAAATTATTTAGAGAAACAATTGGTTATGAACCTATCCTTAGATGTACATGGGTTGGCCAACCAAAGTTGGGCTTGTGTGCAGTCTAAGTGGATTCTAGTACCCACTAAGGAATTAGGGTAATTCCTCGAATTGGAGGTAGAGGCTACCAATTCGAATAAAATAGTGGGAGAAACCTTTTGATTAAAGTCCAAATCTTTAGGTTTAATGAATCAATTACTAATTAGGTTATGGTTCTCCTTTGTGCAAATATGGCCACTTTCCTATCGCTCCGATCATTGTTGGACAATGATAAGTTGGTGGGACCCAACTTCGATAGCTGGTACCGAAAGTTGAAGATAGTCCTGGAGCATGAACGGATCCTATATGTGATAATGGATCCTGCACCTGAGGAGCCAGCTGCCAATGCACGTGGAACAGTCAGAGACACTTACCAGAAGTGGCTCAATGACCAGACCACGGTGCGCTGTATCATGCTGGCTGCCATGAGCGACGAGTTCAGTCGCAGATTCGAGATGGCTCAGCCAAAGGACATGCTTCAAGTGTTGGAGGATGCCTTTGGCACCCCCGATGACGTAGAGAGGCACAAGACTAGTTGTGCCATCTTCAACGCCAAAATGCGGGATGGTGCCTCTGTCACTGATCATGTATTGTACATGATCGAGCTGATGGAACGATTGAGCAAGCTCGGCTTTCCCTTGCATGAGCAACTTGGGAAAGATGCAATACTGAACTCGCTGCCCAAGTCTTATCTCCCATTCCTCACTCATTATAGAATGACAAAGCCTGAAGTAAACTACCATGGATTACTGGGGTTGCTTCAAAACTTTGAGAAGGATCACCAACTTCACAAGGAGTCGGTGAACTTAGTGGGAGGATCATCTTCTGGTTCTCGACCCTTTGAGAAAGGGAAGAAGAACAAGAAGAAGAAAGTGAAGAAGGTGCAAGTTCAGGCTGGGACATCTGTGCAGGGTCAGACCAGAAAGATCAAGCCCGATAAGAGTCTATTCTACTGGCAAGCACCCTAGATTAGATAGTGTGTCAGATATCTACTTATGGCACTGTAGGCTAGGTCATATAAACAAGAACATAATAAATAGGTTGACTCAAGAGGAAATTCTCTAAGTTAGTGATTGTGAATCACTTCCAACCTGTGAGTCCTATCTTCTTGGTAAAATGACCAAGTCGCCTTTTACTAGAAAAGGTGAGAGAGCTACTGAGCTCTTGGGCCTAGTACATACTGATGTATGCAAGCCCATGAGCACAGGTGCTAGAGGTGGATATTTTTACTTCATAACTTTCACGGATGACCTATCCAGATATGGATATATCTACCTGATGAAACATAAGTCGGATTCATTTAAAATGTTCAAACGATTTTGAAGTGAAGTAGAAAAATAAACTGGGAAGAGTATTAAAACTCTTCGATCTGATCGAGGAAGAGAATATCTTTCTAGTGAATTTCTCACATATCTAGGAGAGAATGGGATTCTCTCCCAATGGACTCCTCCAGGAGCATCACAGCATAATGGTGTGTCTGAAAGGAGGAATCGGACTCTGTTAGACATGGTCTGATCCATGATGGGTTTTGCTAGCTTGCCGATATCCTTCTGGGGATATGCACTCGAATTGACCTGTTATCTGTTAAATAAGGTTCCAAGTAAGTCTGTAATTAAGACTCCATATGAGATATGGACAGGGCATAAGCCAGTACTTTCACACCTTAGGGTCTGGGGTGCCCGGCCTATGTCAAATGATTAGTCACAGACAAACTCGGACCTAGGTCTGACAAATGCACATTCATAGGGTACCCCAAAGAGACAAAAGGATATTTTTTCTACCATGCTGATGAACAAAAGGTGTTCGTCAGCCTTAAGGCAATCTTTTTAGAAAAGGAGTTCCTTGGTGAAGAAATCGTTGCCTCTAAGGTTGAACTTGATGAAGTTCAACAGGTAGAAGGACCGACACCAATAGCTAAACCTGAGTCGGATTTGATTAGATCAGATTTGGAGCCCAATGTACCTGCACCATTAAGGCAATTCGGTAGAGTACCGCGTCAGCCGGATAAATACTACAGTTTCTTGGTCCGGGACGGTGATCCCATCGAACTTGATGAGAATAATGAGGATCCGATCACCTATATGGATGCAATGCAGAGACCTGATTTTGAGAAATGGCTTGAAGCCATGAAATCTGAAATGGAGTCCATGAAGGTCAACGATGTATGGACATTGGTTGACCCACCTGAAGGGGTTAAACCCATTGGGTGTAAATAGGTCTTCAAAAGGAAGAGGGGCACAGACGAAAAGGTGGAGACCTATAAAGCCCGTCTGGTTGCCAAGGGGTATCATCAACGTTATGGTATTGACTATGATGAGACGTTTTCCCCTGTGGCAATACTCAAATCCATTTGGATAGTGCTTGCAATAGTTGCCCATCTGGATTATGAGATCTGGCAGATGGATGTAAAGACAGCTTTTCTGAATGGAGAGCTGATCGAAGAGGTGTATATGATACAACCTGAGGGGTTTACATCCACAGATGAGTCCAAGGTGTGCAAGCTTCAGAGATCCATTTATGGATTGAAGCAAGCTTCTCGAAGTTGGAACATGCATTTTGATAAGGTGATCAAAATGTATGGCTTCATTAAGAATGGAGAAGAGCCCTGCATCTATAAATGGGCAAATGGTCCAGTTGTGGTATTCTTTGTCTTGTACGTGGATGACATTCTCTTAATCGGGAATGACATCCCCACACTACAGGAAATAAAAATTTAGTTATCATCACAGTTCTCCATGAAGGACTTGGGTGAAGCATCCTACATCCTAGGGATGAAGATCTATAGGGATAGATCTAAAAAGATGCTTGGGTTATCCCAGTCCACGTACATAGACACTGTGCTGAAGAGGTTCAGTATGGAGAATTTCAAGAAGAGCTATCTACCGATAGGCCAAGAAATTTCTCTCTCTAAGAAGGATTGTCCGACAACTCCTGAAGAGAGAGAGCGTATGAGTAGAGTCCCATATGCTTCAGCCGTGAGATCTATCATGTACGCCATGATATGTACAAGACCAAATGTGGCATACTCACTAGGAGTAGTGAATAGATACCAATCTGATCCTGGAGAAAATCACTGGAAAGTGGTTAAAGCCACCCTTAAGTATTTGAGAAATACTAAGGACCAATGGTTGGTTTATAGCGAGTCAGATCTGAAACTTGTAGGGTTCACAGACTCTAGCTTCCAATCTGACCATGATGACAGTAGGAGCGTGTTGGGTTATATCTTTACTCTGAATGGTGGAGCCATCTGCTGGAAGAGTTCCAAGTAACATACTGTGGTGGACTCTGTTTGTGAAGTGGAGTACATCGCAGCATCGGATGTCGCGAAGGAAACTGTGTGCCTGAGAAAATTCATCAACGAGCTCGGAGTAGCATCCTCCCTCGATGGTCTGGTCCTGCTCTACTACGACAGCACTAGTGCCATAGCTCAGGCAAAGGAACCCAAAGCACATCAGCAGACGAAGCACATCTTGCACCACTTCCACCTGGTCTGAGAGATCGTGGATCGAGGTGACGTCGACCTTCAAAAGATCGATGGAAAGGAGAACTCGACCGACCCCTTCACTAAAGCCCTGGCGATAAAGGAGTTCGACAACCACAAGTCGAAGATGGATATTAGATACTGTGCCGAGTGGCTTTAGGACAAGTGGGAGTTGTTGGAAAATGTATCCCAAAAAGCCAATCGTCAAGCTATTGATGGTTGAGCAACCAAGTATTGTAATTGATTTGTTAATAAATAAAATATATTTGATATTTTCATCATAAGTTTTTATCTTCTAATGAACTCCGTTGTTATGATGAAGTCCTTAGGACTATTTAGATTCGATAAAAAGAGGATTTATCGATTAGCCCTTAAAACAGTTCACGACCAAATGATAGGCTGTTAATAAGGACGACAGCTTCTATCGAGCATAGGTCGCTGTAGGCCATATGGGTTGGTTGTCCTCTTAACCAAAGAGTGTGGAGACACTGGTATGGCATACAGGTGAGATATACTGGTACATCATCATTGAACATGACCAACTCCAGAGTATTCTGCTGTCGAGAATGTCTCTGATGGGATATAGGTATAACTGTCCCTTAGACTTGAGATCGTCTCAGTGACTTGCAAGCAACTCACTGTGCTTTGGTACTGGACTAACTGAATTTTTAATTCAGAGATGGAAGGCTTCTGGGCACAGTCAAGTACTTGCGAAGTCAGAGTGTGATCGAGATGGGATTGACCACTCCAAGAGTTGGAGAAGAATGAGTCACTGTATTTTAATTTAGCAAAACCTTGGCCAGGGTAATCCATCAGATGGATTTGATATTTTGAAATACAATGTGGACAACCTGATCAGGGTTGATAGTTGAACTATGGGGTGTCCTATGATCATTTTGGTCAAGGGGATGAATTATATGAAAACTATATCCGCATGGGTTCTAAGGATGTTGTTCTACATATTCGACCTATCCGATCATCGGGTACCATTGCTAGATGATCCTTCGATTGGTACAAAAATTTGTTCCTATGCTACCAGCTTAGCTTTGGACATATGAGGTCACACACATTAGAGTTCATGATCCGATCGGATGGTTGATCAATGATTAAAAATTATTCTAGGGTTAAATGATCAATACGATTGACATTTAACCCACTGCAAGTATTGCAGGAGGATCGATTAGCAATTCGATTGCTAATTGGCTTAATTTGATTAAGCCAATAGATTGAGATTAAGTTTAATTAAATATAATTTAATTAGATTTAGTTTGAGCTTAATTGGATCAAGTCCAATTGGTTTATTGGATAAGCCAAGTGCAAGAAAAAATTAGTCCTAGTTCAGCTAGGACTTGGGTCAATCTAATTTCTAATTTGATTAGAAAATTAAATCAGATTTAAATATAATTTAATCTGATTAAATTAGGTTCTTAGTTGGGTTAAGACCTATTTTAATTGGGTTAATCTAATTTTGGTTTGATTTGGTTTAAGAAAGCAAATTAAAACAAGTCATAAGATAGAATCCTAGTAAGACTAGGATTCCACCTTGCACCACATAAGCCTTCCCCATGCCCTCTCTCTCATTCAATGCCAATCTCCTCTTATTTTGTGTGACAAAAGCCCTCTCCCAAGTCTCTCCCACGTTCACAAAAGGTCTCCTCTTTTCTTTCTTACATGGAAGGTAGTTTGGATCAAATCAAAAAAGAATAAGTTTGGATTTCGAATTCTATGAGATAGAGTTTTAGAAATCCAAAACTCTTTCAATTTTGCATTGAATTTATTCAAATTTTTTTTGAAATTTTTATGGATTTTAGGGTATACATTATGTACCCTTTGCTGGTGATCCATGAATAAAAATATGGAGGAGGTGCTCAAGAGTTGGGCGCCCCTTAACTTGCCATGTTTGGATAAGCCTTGACTAGGTATTTGACCTAGACAAGGACTCTATCATATCTCTCTGTATAAAATGAGTTTCTTCATGAAATTTTTGATAAAGTTAGAGATTTGAGAGACCTTTAGGCCATATAAAAATTAGAGAGAAATACCTTTGGGTCGTGGAGATATAAAAGACACAAGTTAGGGTGTCTAGAGAGAGAAACGAGAAGAAGAAGAGGGTCTTCTTCTAGGGTTGTTTATTTTCATATCTTTCCTCCCTCCATCTTGAGTTTTCTAAGAGCATCTCAGATCTGAAACTCCTTCTTTTACTTTCTATATTTAGAAGAATCCAAATCAAGAAGAAGGAGGCACCTGATCAACCATCAAAGAAGGATCAGCGCAGTACTAGCATACTGTGCTGATTTCCTGAAGTAGGACTTCTGATCGAGATTCGTTGGCTCGTGTGGACGACTCCTAGAGGCCAGATGTGTGTGCGGCTTGCAACATCATCCTTAAGCCCAGATCAGTGAGGTTGGAACGTCTAACTTGCAAGGTAATAGATCTGATCTATTGTTTAATACATACATTAGATGTAGTATAGAAACATGTTGATATGATCAACATGTAGTTCATGCTATATTTATATATTTTAATTTTTGATTTAATGCTATATAATAATCATGTAATAGAATCTTAGATCTAGGGATTCTCTAGTTTTAAAAAATAAATTTTGATTTATTTTAGTCTTCCGCTGTATGATCTTGAAAAAGTTTCAAGATCTAACCCTGAAACCCTAGATCTGGTTCCTACAGACTCATCTATGGATGTGAATCCTTCAGGCTGTATTATATACACCTCTTCTTCTAGCTCCCCATTAAGGAAAATAATTTTTACATCTATTTATCAGATCTCATAATCTAAGTGTGCAGCTATAACAAGCATAATCCGGATGGACTTGAGCATTGCCATAGAAGAGAACTATTGGGATATGCAGGGATTTCATGCATGCATTTCAAAAATTTTTCAGCAGAATAACATTAGATTAAACTATTTAATCTACAAATATATGTATAAGATCTGATCTTAAAAATCTTACAAACAGATCGATGACATGAATTTATATGCATAAAAATCTGAATTTAAAATGACAAGCATGTGAATCAAAAACAGTATTTAGTAATAGATCTAATCTACCACTTCTAGGATTTTGAACCCAATATCTGACCATGGATAGTCAAACTCCATCATCAAAAATATAGATCCATAAGTCCTCTTTGATCACTCGTAGCTGCACAAGCATCCGACCTCTACGAGTGGTCCATACGAAGTCCCTCGGACCGATTGGCCCTCCGTGAGAGTGCTAGCTTGCGCAGTCAGCTTCTAATAGCAGATTTGACTTAATCTCCTTCTTCGATCACTTTAGATCTTTTTGATATTGAAGATGGATCAGAGGAGGATACTGAATGTTGAAGAAAAATCTGATGAAGACTCTCTTCCCTTTGATTTTTTTCTCACACAAAAACCTAGAACAGTTCTAGATCTCTCATCCGAGAGGAGAACGGTCTCCTCTTTTGTTCACACCAAGGAAAAAAGAAAACCATCCAAACCTCATTCTCCAAAGAAGGATTTTGGTCTCTCTTTCTCTCTAGTATCTCATAATGAAAAGCACTCTCTTGTTGGCACACAAAATTGTGGCCTTTTTATGGTTGTCGCACAAACTAGGTAAGACAGGATAAGAGCTGGAGTTTGTTGTAATTCAAATCATTTTGAATTTCAATTTGAATCTAACTTTTTCTCACCCTTATTTTACTTAAAGAGAGACTTATCAAAGAAAATTAAGCATGGAAAACCATCAAAAAGACTTCTTTTTCTCACACACAATAGGCACCTTCAAAAATAGCCAACATATGGAAGGATATGGATAAGATTTTAGGTTGAAATTCATATCATTTTGAACTCAAATTAAAACCAACCAATTCCTATCCTTGATAGGTGACAAAAGAAGGGTTATCTTCTAATTTTATCATACACAAACTGATTTTGTGCGATGAGAAAAGGCACGAGACAATTTGGGTGGTGCAAGAGAGAGAGTCCCATTCATTTGGGACTCTAGGGTTTAACCAATTAGAGTTCTTTCAACCCTAATCTAATTAGACCCAATTAAAATATGATGAATCTAATCTAATTAGACTCCTATAATCTTAATTAAATTTGATCAAATCAATAAAATAATTGATCCATAGATCCGATCAAATTAGGATCATTTTTTTCTTACCAATTAGGTCATCTCATAACCTAATCAGACTTGACCTGATTGAATCTAATTCAATCAAACTTGATCTAGACTTTAGTACTCAATCAAATTAAGCTAATTAGTGATCTAATCACTAGTTAATTCTCCATTAATGATAGAGTCCAAGATAAGTGGGACTCTTCTTTAGAGTCCCTATCCAGTGGGACTCTCCAGCAGAGTACCAGTCCAGTGAGACTCTTCACCAGAGTCCTTGTTCATTGGAACACTTCAGATTAGTCATGTGATCAGAGAAGAACTTCTAATGCATGTAACTCCATAGGTTTGAATCTAAGTTGGTAGCATAAGAACTGATTTCTGTACCAATCGGAGTAACCATCTAGCAATGGTACCCGATGTCTAGATAAGCCGAATGTATGCAAAGCAACACTCAAGAACCTATTTGGATATAGTTACCATATAATTTATCCCTTTGACCCTTGATGCTAGGATGACTTAGAGTTTAAACTGTCAGCTCTTAATAGTACATCCATTATATATCTCAATCTGATAAATACTTTGACTTCTCATAAAGATTGCCCTGGCCAAGGTCTAAATTGAAACACAAAGCATTCTCTTCAATCTCTTGGAGTGGTCAACTCCATCTTGACTCACGCACCGACTTCACAAGTACTTGACTATGCCCAGAAACCTTTCGATCCAAAATTAAAAATTCAAGTCGTCCGACACCAAAGCACAGTGAGTTGCTTGCAAGTCATCGTGGTGATCTCAAGTCGGAGGGACACTTATACCCATATCCCTTCAGAGTGACTCTTGACAACAGAGTGCTCTAGAGTTGGTCATGTTCAGTGAAATGTACTTCTATATTTCATCTACATGCCATACCAGTATCTCCATACTCCTCGATTAAGAGGACAACCAACCTATATGGCACACAACGACCTACACTTGATATGTCTATCATCCTAGTAATAGCATATCATTTGATCGCGAACTCATTTAAAGACTAAACAATAAATCCTTCTTTATCGATTTAAAATAATTCTAAGGACTTTCATCATAACACAGAAGTTTAATATAGAAGATGTACAAGCTTATGTTAAAAATTATCAAATAAATATTTTATTAATTAATTCATATAAAATTATATCAAATAGTACAACCATCAACAGACTGACGATTAGCTTTGGAATATATTTTCTAACAACTCTAACTTGTACTAAAGCCAATCGGTACAGTATCACATACCCATCTTCATTTTGTGATCTTCAAACTTCTTTTTGTAAGTAGTTTAGTTAATGGATCGGTCAGGTTCTCTTTTCCATCGATCTTCTGAAGGTCGACATCATCTCGATCCATGATCTTTCGAACAAAGTGATAGCGACGCAGAATATGCTTTGTCTGCTGATGTGCCTTCGGCTCCTTTGCCTGAGCTATGGCTCCAGTACTATCATAATAAAGAAGAACTAGACCATGGATGGAGGGAGCCACTCTAAGCTCGGTGATGAACTTCCTCAGCCACACAGCTTCCTTTGTAGCATCGGATGTCACGATGTATTCTGCCTCACAAACTAAATCGGCTATGATGTGCTGCTTGAAATTTTTTCAGCAGACAGCTCCATCATTTAGGATAAAGATGTATCTCAACAAACTTTTACTATCTTCACAATCTGATTGAAAACTAAAATCAGTGTATCCCTTGAGTTTTAAGTCAGATTTTCCATAAACGAGCCACTAGTTCTTAGTATTTCTCAAATACTTAAAGATGATTTTTGCAACCTTCCAATGGTTCTCTCCCAGATCTGATTAGTATCTGCTCACTACTCCTAGTGAGTATGCCACATCCAGTCTGGTACATGTCATGGCGTACATTATAGAACCTACTGTCGGACAATCTTTCTTCGAGAGAAAAATTTCATGGCCTCTCGGAAGATGGCCTTTCTTGAAATTCTCCATGCTGAACTGTTTCAGCATGGTATCTATGTATGTTGATTGGAAGAGTCTGAGTAGCCTCTTAGATCTATCCCTATAGATCTTCATCCCTAAGATGTAGGCTGCTTCTTCCAAATTCTTCATGGAGAATTGTGACGACAGCCACACTTTTATTCTCTGTAATGTAGTGACATCATTCCTGATTAAGAGAATATCATTCACATATAAAACAAGAAATACAATTACTAAACCATTAGCCTACTTATATACACAGGGCTTCTCTTTGTTCTTAACGAAGCCATACATTCTGATCACCTCATCAAAATGTATGTTTCAACTTTGAGATGCTTGCTTCAATCCACAAATGGATGTTTGAAGCTTGCACATCTTGGATTCATCTATGGATGTGAACCCTTTAGGTTGCATCATATACACCTCTTTGTTCAGTTCTCTATTTAGAAAAGCTGTCTTCACATCCATTTGCCAGACTTCATAGTCCAGGTATACTGCCATCTCAAGCATGATCCGAATGGACTTGACCATTGTCATAGGAGAAAATATCTTGTCATAGTCAACACCATAATATTGATGATCCCCTTGGCAACCAAACGGGCTTTATAGGTCTCAACCTTCATGTCTACGCCCCTTTTCCTTTTGAAGACCCATTTACACCTTATGGATTTTATTCCTTCAGGTGGATCAACCAATGTCCACACATTGTTGATCTTCATGGACTCCATTTCAGATTTCATGGCTTCAAGCCATTTCTCAGAGTCAGACCTTTGTATTGCATCTAATAGGTAACTGGATCCTCGTTGTTCTCATCGAGCTCAACAGGATCACCATCTCGGATCAAAAAACTTAGGTATCTATCCGATTGATGTGGTACTCTATCAGATCATCTTAAGGATCACAATCACTGATGTCGGTTCTTCTATCTGTCGAACTTCATCATGCTCGACTTTAGAGGCACTTATTTCTTCACTAAGGAACTCCCTTTCTAAAAAATATGCCTTACTGTTGACAAATACTTTTTATTTAGCAAGAAGTTAAAAATAATATCTCCTCATTTCCTTGGGGTACTTTACAAAATTATGCTTATCGGACCTAGGTCCGAGCTTGTCAGTTTGTAATCGTTCGACATAAGTCAGACACCCCCAAACCTTAAGGTAAGTGAGGTTCGGCCTACGTCCTGACCATATCTCATATGGTATTTTACTAACTGACTTGCTTGAAATATTATTGAGCACAAAACAGGCTGTCTCAAGTGCGTATCTCCAAAAGAAGATCGGTAGACTTGCAAACCCTATCATGGACTGAACCATATCCAACAGGATCCGATTCCTTCTTTCTGAGACACTATTTGCTGTGGTGTCCCTAGAGGAGTCTATTATGAGAGAATCCCATTCTCTCCAAGATATGTCAGAAATTCACTGGAAAGGTATTCACACCCTCGATTAGATTGAAGAGTCTTAATACTTTTTTCAGTTTGTTTCTCTACTTCATTATGAAATTGTTTGAACTTTTTAAATGATTCAAACTTATGTTTCATTAGGTATATATTTTCATATCTAGATAGGTCATCTATAAATGTAATGAAATAATTATACCCTCCTCTGGCACTAATGTTCATAGGTTCACAAATATCACTATGTATTAGACCTAGAACTTCACTAGCTTGTTCACCTTTTTCAGTAAAAGGTGACTTTGTCATTTTTTCAAGAAGATAAGACTCACAGGTCGGCAATGATTCACAATCATTGATATTGAGGATACCCTCTTATACTAATCTGTTTATCCTGTTTTTGTTAATATGATCGAGCCTGCAATGCCAAAGGTAGGCATCTATGATTTTATCTAACTTTGGATATTTATTTGGAATGTACATTACACTCATAGGCTGTGACAATATATAGATGCCATTTCTTAATTATTCTCATATTATTGTAACATCATTCATAATGATATCACAATAATCATTCTTTATTGATAAACTATAACTATCTTTGACCAAAAAATCAATAGAGATTATATTCATCAAGAAAGATAGACAATAGTGACAATCACTTAACATGATACTATTAGACTTGAAAACAAGCTCGATAACTCTTAAAGCCTGGATTGGAACTTGACTTTCATCTCCCATATTTAGAAATCTCTCATCATTCTCAAATTTTCTACTAACTTGAAGTCCTTGCAATGAATTGCATATGTGAACTGAACTTTCGGTATCCAATACTCAGGTAGTAGTGTCATATATAGAGAAATTAAAGGTGTTATCACATAAGCACCTTGATCAACAACTAATTGCTCATTTCTCTTTAGCCTATTTGGGTCATAGTCTACTTGACTCGATTCAGTCCTAAATTTTTTAGCTAGATTGGGCTCAAGACCAATATTCAACTTCTGATACTGGCTATCGAAGTTGGGTCTAATAAGCTCATTACTGTCAAACAGTGAGTGAAGCGACAAATTACTAGCCATTTCTGAAAAGAAAAGAAAACACAGATCTAATTAGTATATGAATTATCAAGCCTAAAGATATGGACTTTAGTCTAAATGTTCTTCCACTATTTTATACGAATTGGTAGCCTCTACCTCCAATTTGAAGAATTACCTTAATTTTTTAGCGGATACTAGGATCCACATAGACTGCGTATAGGCCCGAGTATGGCTCAGCCAACCCATATGCATCTATGGGTAGGTTCTCAATCAATTATTTCTCTAAATAATTTTTAGTAATTAATTTTACCTTAAATTTTATTTCAGCAGGTGATGGGCCTCTACTAAAAGTTCTGGTTAGATCCAACAATTAACATAAACCTACTAAGTGATTCTAACTAATAAATAATTGAGTCTAAGTATGGCTCGATCAACCCAATCATTCATCAGATAGTACAATAGAATCATCATATGATGAATAATAATTTCATCATTCAAAAAAATACCAGACAGATGGTGCCTGCAATATCAATCAAAAATAATGGACCCATTACCATTCACTTTAATGGGAGGCTATGATCTAGTTATCACCATAACTAGCTTATTTTATGGATCTAATAATTTAGAAGATTTGGTTAACATAATTTAATAGAATTAAATACACAAACCAGCTAATCTTAATCCTCCCACTGACTTCACCAAGTCAGATTAGGGTGGACTAAAAACAAGCCAATCCTACTGACAAGTTATCAGTCCTCCCACTAACTTCACCAAGTCATATCGAGGATAAAGATAAGTCAAACTAGGGGCACCTAAATCAGTCAAATTGATTTCTTAGTAAGCATGGGTCAACCCTAATCATTAAGCAATCTGATTAAAACTTGATTCACCATGTTGGCTAGGTAAGTGAGATCGATGGGAGGGATATGTCATTAACTCATCATAGACTCAATCTATGTGAGTAGCTCCCAATTAGTGACCACCAGTCAAGACTGTTAAACTTACCTTAGACACCAACTGGTTAATCAATTTCAATTGGATTTACTTATGGATTAGGGTTCGATCGCTGAGCTCAAGATCAAAGGCCATTTGGGTCTAATCAAAGACATGGACTCAACCAACTACAACTATTGTATTGGCTCTAGGAAAATTTTAATTTAATCTTCTTTTTTTTTTAATCCATTTGATCTTTAATTCTAATCCTAGGTCTAACCCAATTAGGAAGACCTGATCAAGCGAACCCATAAACCCATCACCCACGTTTTATAAGAATGATATTAGATTTTTAATTCATAATTCTAGATCTAATAGGTTCAACTTAATTTTTAATTAAGTTTGAGGCTGTAGGTATGAGTTTAATATTTAAAAATAATTTTAAATTTTATAAAATATTTTTATAATTAATTTTATGCACAATCATTTAGATCTAAAATTTGAATCGGCTCATCCCTGGATTGAGCTGACTCATCACAATGGGTCGACTAAGTTTTAAGACTTAGTTGACTCATTGATGATGAACTATTAATCATAATTTTTAGTCTGTAACAATGAGTCAGCTTAACAAAAGTTAAGCTGAAGAATCAGGGTCTTGAGTCGACCCAAATAATATTGAATCGACTCAACAGGCGAACTACAATAATTATATTAATTTTAGATCAAAATAATTCTCCATAAATAGTAACAAAATTAATCATAAATTATTTTAGAACTATTCTAAACATATTCATGATTTTAAATTTTATTTGTAAAGATTAGATGCAACTATTTTTTATACAATGTATCATATACACAATTTTAAGATTTTAAGAAAAGTAAAGTTTTTTTTTTGCATCCATCGTCATGGGATATAGTCACAATGGCACCCCTAGACATCATAAGAGGATTCAATTGAATGAAAAAAGAGAGATCTAATCTCTATTACCTCCTATGATCGGATGGTCTGGTGACAAACTCAATCTGATTACTTCACTACTCAGATCATCTAATCTAAATAATTTTGATCTAATCTAAATTATTTTAGATCTAATTATTATATTTTGATCATATCAAAATTAGATAATAATCATTTTAAATAAATTTTACATACTTTAAATTAAAATCAGACTTATAAAGATTAACACAAATTAGGACAATCTTTGTACTGTAAGGGATAAATCCTACAACAGGATAACCTTATATTAGTTTGTGCAATCAGATCTATAACTAATTTCATATCTAAATATCATATATCAGATCTAATCTAAATTAAATTATAGATCTATATGCATATAATATCATGTCATATCAAACCTGCTCTGATACCACTGTTGGGATACGTAGGGGTTTCATGCATGTATTTCAAAAATTTTTCAGTGAAATAACATTAGATTAAACTATTTAATCTATAAATATATGCATAAGATCTAATCTTAAAACTCCTACAAACAGATCTATGATATGAATTTATATGTATAAAAATTTAAATTTAAAATGATAAACATATGAACAAAAAATAGTATTTAGTAATAGATCTAATCTACCACTTCTAGGGTTCCGAACCCAATACCTAAGCATGGATAGCCAAACTTCATGATCAAAAATATAGATATAAAAATTTTCTCTGATCAGTCATAGCCGTACAAGCGTTCGGCCTCTATGGATGGTCCACATGAAGTTTCTCGGACCAATCAGTCCTCTGCGGGGGTGCTAGCTTGTGCAGTCATCTTCTGATGGTAGATCTGACTTGATCTTCTTTTTTGAGTAACTTAAATCATTTTGATATTGAAGATAGATTAGAGGAGGATGCAGGATGATGGAAAAAAATCTGATGAAGACTCTCTTCCCTTTGATTTTTTCTCACCCAAAAATCTAGAACAGTTCTATGTTTCTCACTCCAGAGGAGAAATGTCTCCTCTTTTGTTCATGCCAAGAAAGAAAGAAAACTACCCAAACCTCACACCCCAAAGAAGGATTTTGACCCCTATTTCTCTCTAAAATCTCATGATGAAAAGTTCTCTCTTGTTGGTACATAAAATTGTGACCTTTTTATGGTTGTCATACAAACTAGATAAGACAAGATAAGAGCTGGAGTTTATTACAATTCAAATCATTTTAAATTTCAATTTGACTCCAACCTTCTCTCACCCTTATTTAACTTAAAAAGAGACTTATCAAAGAAAATTAGGTATGAAAAACCATTAGGAAGACTTCCTTTTTTCACACACAATAGGCACCTTCAAAAACAACCAACATGTGGAAGGATATGAATAAGATTTTAGGTTGAAATTTAAATTATTTTGAATTTAAATTAAAATCAACCAATTTCTATTCTTAATTGGTGACAAAAGAAATATTATCTTCTAGTTTTCTCATATACAAACTAATTTTGTGTGGTGAGAAAAGGTGTGAGATAATTTGAGTGGCGCAAGGGAGAGAGTCCCATTTATTTGGGACTCTAGGGTTTAACCAATTGAATTTTTTTTAAATCTAATCAAATTAGAGTCAATTAAAATATAATAAATCTAATTTAATTAAGCTCCTATAATTTTAATTAAATTTAATCAAATTAATAAATTAATTGAGTCACAGATCCGATCAAAATAGGATCATTTCTCCCTTACCGATTAGATCATCTCATAACCTAATCTGACTTGACCTGATTGAATCCAATTCAATCAAACTTGATCCAGACTTTAATGCTCAATCAAATTGAGCTAATTAGTGATCTAATCATTAATTAATCTTCCATTAATTATAGAGTCTAAGTCTAGTGGGACTCTTCTCTAGAGTCCCTATCGAGTGGGACTCTCCAGCTGAGTCCCAGTCCTGTGGGACTCTTCACCAGAGTCTCCATTCACTAGGACTCTTCGGATGAGCCATGTGATTGGAGAAAAACTTCTAATGTGAGTGACCTCATATGTTCAAACCTAAATCAGTAGCACAAAAATTGATTCTTGTACCAATCGGAGTAACTATCTAGCAATGGTACCCGACGTTCAGATAGGTTGAATATATGCAAAGCAACACTCAAGAACCTATTTGGATATAGTTACTGTATAATTCATCTCTTTGACCCTTGATGCTAGGATGACTTAGAGTTTAAACTGTCAACTCTTAACAGTACATCCATTATATGTCTCAACCTGATAAATCTTATGACTCCTCACAAGGATTGCCCTGGTCAAGGTCTTACTAAATTGAAACACAAAGCATTCTCTCCAATCTCTTGGAGTGGTCAATTCCATCTTGACTCATGCACCAACTTCATAAGTACTTGATTGTATCCAAAAATCTTTCGATCCTAAATTAGAAATTCAGATAGTCCGACACCAAAGTACAGTGAGTTGCTTGCAAGTCACCGTGGTAATTTCAGGTCAGAGGGATACTTATATCCATATCTCTTTGGAGTGACTCTTGACAGCAGAGTACTCCGAAATTGATCACGTTCAGTGAAATATACTCCTACATTTTACCTGTATGCCATACCAGTATCTCCATGCTCCTTAGTTAAGAGGACAACTAACCTATATGGCACACAACAACCAACACTAGATATGTCTATCATCCTAATAATAGCATATCATTTGATTGCGAACTCATTTAAGGACTAAACGATAAATCTTCTTTTATCGATTTAAAATAATCTTAAGAACTTTCATCATAACACAGAAGTTCGATATAGAAGATGTACAAGCTTATGATAAAAATTGTTAAATAAATATTTTATTAGTTAATTCATATATAATTACATTAAATAGCATAATCGTCAACAGATTGACGATTGGCTTTGGGACATATTTCTCAACAAGAACATCTCGTCATAGTTAATACCATAACACTGATGGTAAGCCTTGGCATCTAGATGGGCTTTATAGGTCTCTATCTTCCCTCCACTCTTCTTTTTTTTTTTGAAAATCCACTTGTACTCTATGAGTTTTATCCCTTCAGGTGGATCAACTAGTGTCCATACACTATTGTTCTCCGTGGATTCCATCTCGGACTTCATGGCCTCAAGCTATTTTTGAGAGTCGGACCTTTGCATGGCTTCCATAAAGGTGATCGGATCCTCATCATTCTCATCAAGTTTGATGGGGTCACCGTCCCAATCAAGAAACCGTAGTATCTATCTGGGTGATGCGATACTCTACCAGATCTCCTCAATGATGCCTCTACCAGCTCTAGATTTGATTCTCCAATCAAATCTAATTCTGTGTGTGTCCTTCCATCTCTTGAACTTCACCAAGTTCAATTTTACAAGCATTAGTTCCTTCTCTAAGAAACTTCTTTTCCAAAAAAATTGCCTTATTGCTGACAAACATCTTTTGTTCTTTAGTGAGGTAGAAGTAGTATCCCTTAGTTTTCTTTGGGTATCCTATGAATAAGCATTTATCGGACTTAGATCTAAGCTTATCTATCTTTAAACGCTTGATATAAGCTAGACACTCTAAGACCCTAAGGTGTGAGAGCATTGGCTTACGTCCAATCTATATCTCATACGGAGTTTTATTGATAGACTTGCTCGATACTTTATTCAGAATATAGTAGGTAGTTCTAGAGTATATCTCTAAAAAGAGATTGGCATACTCGCAAAGTCCATCATAGATCGGACTATGTCTAACAAGATTCGATTCATCCTTTTAGACATCCCGTTATGTTGTGATATTCCAGGAGAGGTCCACTATGAGAGAATTTTATTCTTTTCTAGATATGTTAGGAAGTCACTGGTGAGGTATTCACCTCCTCAGTCTGATCGAAGGGTCTTAATACTCTTTGTAGTCTGTTTCTCTACTTTAGTTCAGTATCGTTTGAACATTTCAAATGATTCTAATTTATGCTTTATAAGATAGACATACCCATACCTCAATAGGTCATCCGTAAACATAATGAAGTAGTAGTATCCTCCTCTGGCACTTATGTTCATAAGTCTGCATACATCAGTATGTATTATACCTAGGACATTGTTGGCTCTTTCACCTTTTTTCTTAAAAGATGATTTAGTCATCTTACCAAGCAGACAGGATTCATAGGTTGGCAATGATTCATAATCATCTATTTCAAGGACATGCTTCTTGATTAACCTATTAATTCTATTCTTGTTCACATGACCAAGCCTACAATACCAAAGATAGGATTTGCTGACATTATCTATTTTAGGATAATTATTGGATGTGTACATTACACCAACAGGCTGTGATATTATGTATATGTCATGTCTTAATTATCTTTGCATAATTGTAGTATCATTCATAATGATATTACAAAA
The DNA here is from genome assembly GCF_000442705.2 of Elaeis guineensis. Classification (NCBI taxonomy): domain Eukaryota; kingdom Viridiplantae; phylum Streptophyta; class Magnoliopsida; order Arecales; family Arecaceae; genus Elaeis; species Elaeis guineensis. The sequence continues at coordinate 77,343,271 of NC_025997.2, forward strand.
ATCATCTTTTATTATAAATTTAAAACTAAGTTTGGCCAAAAGGCCTACAGAGATGACATTCATCAAAAAGAAAGGACAATAATGATAATCATCTAACATGACACTACTGGACTTGAAGATAAGCTGTAAAATTTTCAAAACCAGCACTGGAACAAGGCTTCCATCTTTAATGTTTAGGAATTGCTCACCTTCTCGAAACTTTCTACTTATCTATAGTCTCTACAATAAATTGTATATATTAATCAGACTTTTGATATCCAATACCCAGATAGTAGTATCACAAACAGAGAAATTACAAGAAGTTATCATATAAGTACCTTGCGAAGCAACCGTTTGCTTTTTTCTCTTATTCTTAGACCTATTTGGGTCAAGGGTGACTATATAAGTATTGCTCTATGAATTGATTTTGATGATTACAAAATATTTGAGGGGGTTACTAATAATTTTGGCTTGAAAAAAGATTTATTGCTTTTCAGAGGTAAAATCATAATTTTATCAAGTTCTGATTTGAAAGCCTCAAGAGCAAGAACAGAAGATTTATGATCTATTGAAGGTAATTTCATATTTTTTGGATGTATATTTTAAGAGAAAATCAAGTTTAAAGAAAAGGATCAATCCTAGGTCGACCCCTGTCAAAAGGGACTGAATAGCACGATATTTTTGGTTGGCACGCCCAAAGGGGATGACCCTATGAGTCAATCCTTATGCTAGAGATCAACCCCAGGGTCGACTTCTGTTGTCTGTGCAAGTTAAAGATACAGAACAGTCACTTTCTGTTCTGCGCCACAGAGGTCGACTCCTGAGGTTGACCCCTATGCAAGGGACGACCCTATGAGTTGATCCCTGTGATGGAAAATCTCCATAACGGCTAATTTTTCAGCTCATTTTGACTATATTTAATGCTCATTTAAAGCTCTCCAACGGCTCTAAACTTGCTCAGATCTCTCTCTAGCATCTATTGAAGATATAAAGGCACTTGAAGGAGAAAAAAAGACAAGATTTTCAAGCATTCATTTCAGTCGTAAGCAGAAACCCCTTTTCAAGCAAAAAAAACTTTCATTTCAAGTTCACCAACCTCTCAAGAGCTCGTTCAAGTCTTCAACAATCTTGAGAAAAATCAAAAAAGCTTCTTCTTTATTGTGTAAAGTGTACTTAAAGTTTCATTTACTCATTAAAGGAGTTAAACTTATATTTCTTTGTCAATAACTCTTATACTCTGTTCTATCTTGATCTTTAGTATTGAAAGGGTTTCAAAACTTGGATAGATTGATCCAAACCTTGAATCGAATTGTATTGGATTGGTTTGTATCTGAAAAATAAGTGTTCTAGCTTAGGATAGCTAAAGATAGAGGTACCGACGTTGTATTCTTATTGAATATATTTTAGTGGATTTAAATTTTCAAGTAGGTGCTTGGAGAGTGGATGTAGGTGCAAGGTTGGCACCGAACCACTATAAATCTTGATTGTTTGTGGTGTGCTTACTTGCTCTCTATCTAAATTTATTTATTTTCTTACATTCTTGCATCTCATTTTTATACTTTTTTTAAATCACTTACTACATATAACTTGCTTATTATTACTTAATCTTTGTGATTCTAAATTAACTTTAAAATTTCAAAAACCTAATCACCCTCCTTCTTGGGTTGCATAGCTGGGCAACAAGTGGTATCAGAGCTTGGTGCTCTAGCCCTATTTTGATTTAACCATCAAAGAGCTAAAGATCTATAACAACTCAAGTTGGTGCTTCACTAGCCGAGGGGCAGTCCACAAACTAACATTCACTTTTCAATGGGTCAAACTATACTTATTGAAAAGCTCGGATGAAAATTTTTATTCAAGCACTTGACTATGATATGTGGAGTATTATAGTTAATGGACCACATACATCCACTAAGATAATTGATGGTGTAGAATCAACCAAACCTGAAAGAGAATGGGATGAGATTGATAAGAAAATGGCTCAACTCAATGCTAAAGCCATGAATATTTTATATTGTACTTTAGATACTAATAAATTTAATCATATTTCAACATGAATGTCGGCTAAAAAAATATGAGATAGATTAGAAGTAACACATGAAGGCACTAATCAAGTTAAAGAATCAAAAATTAACATATTTATACACAAATATGAACTCTTTAAAATAGAGTATGATGAATCAATAACTGAAATATTTACATATTTTATGGATATTATAAATAGTCTAAAAAGTCTTGGTAAGTCTTATTCTAATAGCAATCTTATGAAAAAGATTTTTAGGTCTTTACCAAGGACTTAAAAGGCCAAAGTGACCGCAATCTAAGAAGCCAAAGATCTGAATGTTTTATCTTTGGAGGAGCTTCTAGGATCGCTAATGACACACGAGCTAAGCATGAAACAACATCAAGAAGATGTCAAGAAGAAGAGGACAATCGCCCTCAAATCCACTGCTCAACTCGATGAGAAATCTGATGAAATAGAAAATGAAGAGCAAGATGAAGAAATAGCCTTCATCACTAGAAAGTTTAAAAGATTTTTGAAGAAAAAAAAATAAGGGATGAGGAAGAGGCCACCTATAAAAGGGAAGCATAGTCAGGAGAAGGATAAGGAGCAGCCCCTTATTTGTTATGAATGTAAGAAGCCAGGGCACTTTAGGTCCAAATGTCCATAAATTAAGAAGGGCCTCAAGAAGTACAAGAAAAAGGCTATGGTGGCTACATGGAGTGATGTGATGAGTCAAGCTTCGAAGAAGAAGATTCACATGAACAAGCCAACTTATGCCTTATGGCACATGAAAATGAGGTAAACATTGAAACTCCTAATAACTTTACTTTTGAAGAACTTCAAGAAGTATTTTATGATCTAGTTGATGATCTAAAGAAGTTAGGGGTAAAGAACAAAGAATTGAAATCAAAGAATCAATCTTTACTAAAAGAAAATGAGATTATTTCAAATAAAAAATTGGTCTTGATACAAGAAAATCTGAACTTGAAAAATGAAATTGCTAAGTTAAAGCTTATGGTAGAAAAATTCACTCTAAGTTCAAATAAACTTCAAATGATACTTGATAATTAAAAGGCCATTTATGATAAAGTCGGTCTTAGATACAACCCTTTAAAAAAATAAAAATTTCTAAAAAATATCTTTGTGAACTCATCAAGCAACAAGTTTTCAAATATTATTTACTTTAAATATGATAAAGTAGGACACAAATCCTATACATGTTTCTCTAACAAATGTGAAGAAAATATAGGTTCCAAAAGGAACCATTGTGACTAACCAAAAAGGACCCAAAAAAACTTGGGTATCTAAAGTCAAAACTTGATTTTTGTATATAGGTGTGTCTTGCATCCTAAGAAATAAATCGAAAATGATATCTTAATAGCGCATGCTCAAGACACATGACTGGTGATGAATCTCAATTCATCACACTTGATGATGCAAAAGATAGAGAGATGGTCACCTTTGGAGACAATAGCAAAGGAATGATCATCGGTATAGGTAACATTGATATCACTCCCTCCAAGTATATTGAAAATATTTTATTAGTAGATGGTTTGAAATATAATCTATTAAGCATTAGTCAATTCTGTGACAAAGGATACAAAGTTATTTTTGAGTTTTCATTATGCATAGTAACTAGTCCCAATGATGAAGGTATTAAATTTATTGGATATAGACATGGTAATATTTATATGATAGATTTAAATGATCTTTTCAAGATAAATATGTAATGCCTAGTAGCCTCGAATGTCAAAATTAATGAGACTAGTTGGCTTTGGCACCGTAGGCTTGCATATATTAGCATGCATTCACTTTCAAAACTTATTAAAAAGAAATTGATTACCGGTTTACCAAAATTGAATTTTGAAAAGGATAGAATTTGTAATGCATGCCAACTAGGTAAACAAACAAAAATTTCATTCAAATCTAAAAATATTGTTTCAACTTTTAGGCCATTAAAATTATAGCATATGAATTTATTTAGACCCACTAGAACTACTAGTTTAGGTGGAAAATGATTTGGTTTTGTAATTATTGATGATTTCTCTCATTTTACATGGATTTTTTTTGGCACATAAGGATGAAATTTTTCATGTGTTCTCAAAATTTTATCAAAAAGTTACTAATAAAAAAAAATTTTCAATTCAAAATATTTGAAGTGATCATGAAACCGAATTTAAAAATCAAGATTTGAAAAAGTTTTATAATGAAAAAGGTATTGACCATAACTTTTCAGCACCTAGGATATCCCAACAAAATGGGATAGTAGAAAAGAAAAATAGAACCCTTGAAAAATGACCCGTACCATATTATGTGAAAGCAACCTCCCAAGATATTTTTGGGCAGAAGCAATTAACATGACATGTTACATTTTAAATCATGCTTTAATTAGATCAATTCTAAACAAATCACCCTATGAGCTTTGGAAAGGAAGAAAATCAAACATTATATTTTTTCATATTTTTGGTTGTCGATGTTTTATTTTGAACAATGGTAAAGAGAGATTAGAAAAATTTGATGCAAAATTCGATGAAGCTATTTTTCTTGGTTACTCCTCTTCTAGCAAAGCTTTTAGAGTTTTTAAAAAAAGAACTTTAGTAGTAGATGAGTCAATACATGTTATTTTTGATGAGACTAATGATCTTCCTTCAAGGTGTAGGAATCAGATCTAGGATTTCAGGATTAGATCTTGAAACTTTTTTAAGATCATACAGTGGAAGACTAAAATAAATCAAAATTTATTTTTTTTTTTAAACTAGAAAATCCCTAGATCTAAGATCTTATTACATGATTATTACATAGCATTAAATCAGAAATTAAAATATATATATATACAGCATGAACTACATGTTGATCATATCAACATGTTTCTATACTACATCTAATGTATATATTAAACAATAGATCAGATCTATTACCTTGCAGGTTAGACGTTCTAACCACGCTGATCTGGGCTTGAGGATGATGTTGCAAGCCGCACATGTGTCCGGCCTCTAGGAGTCGTCCACACGAGCCCATGAATTTCGATCAGAAGTCCTACTTCAGGAAATCAGCACAGTATGCTAGTACTGCGCTGATCCTTCTTTGATGGTTGATCAGGTGCCTCTTTCTTCTTGATTTGGACTCTTCTGAAGATGGAAAGTAAAAGGAGGAGTTTCAGATCTGAGACGCTCTTAGGAAACTCAAGTTGGAGGGAGGAAAGATATGAAAACAAATAACCCTAGAAGAAGACCCTCTTCTTCTTCTCGTTTCTCTCTCTAGACACCCTAAATTGCATCTATAATATCTCCACGACCCAAAGGTCTTTCTCTTTGATTTTTGGATGGGTCCAAGGTCTCTCAAATATCTATCATTTTCAAAAATTTCATGAAGAAACTCATTTTATACAGAGAGATATGATAGAGTCCTTGTCTAGGTCAAATACCTAGTCAAGGCTTATCCAAACATGGCAAGTTAAGGGGCGCCCAACTCTTGAGCACCTCCTCCATATTTTTGTGCATGGATCACTAGAAAAGGGTGCACGATATATACCCTAAAAGCTACAAAAATTCCAAAAAAAAATTTGGATAAATTCGGTGCAAAATTGAAAGAGATTTGGATTTCTAAAACTCTATCTCATAGAATTCGAAATCCATACTTATTCCTTTTTGATTTGATCCAAACTACCTTCCATGTAAGAAAGAAGAGAGGAAACCTTTTGTGAATGTGGGAGAGACCTGGGAGAGGGCTTTTGTCACACAAAATAAGTGGAGATTGGCGTTGAATAAGAGAGAGGGCGTGGGGAACGCTTATGTGGCGTAAGGTGGAATCCTAGTCTTACTAGGATTCTATCTTATGACTTGTTTTAATTTGGTTTCCCAAATCAAATCAAACCAAAATTAGATCAACCTAATTAAAATAGATCTTAACCCAATTAAGAACCTAATTTAATCAGATTAAATTAGATTTAAATCTGATTTAATTTTCTAATCAAATTAGAAATTAGATTGACCCAAGTCCTAGTTGAACTAGGACTAGTTTTTTCTTGCACTTGGCTTATCCAATAAACCAATTCGACTTGATCCAATCAAACCCAAACCAAATATAATTAAATCATATTTAATTAGACTTAATCTCAGCCCATTGGCTTAATCAAATTAAGCCAATTAGCAATCGAATTGCTAATCGATCCTCCTGCAACACTTGCACTGGGTTAAATGTCAATCGTACTGATCATTTAACCCTAGAACGATTCTTAATCATTGATCAACCATCCGATCGGATCATGAACTCTAATGTGTATGACCTCATAGGTCCGAACCTAAGCTAGTAGCACAGGAATAAATTCCTGTACCAATCGAAGTGACCATCTAGCAATGGTACCCGACGATCGGATAGGTCGAATGTATAGAACAACATCCTTAGAACCCATGTGGATATAGTTTTCATATAATTCATCCCCTTGACAAAAATGATCATAGGACACCCCAGAGGTCAACTGTCAACTCTGATCAGGTTGTCCATATTGTATTTTAAAATATCAAATCCATCTGATGGATTACCCTGGCCAAGGTTTTGCTAAATTGAAATACAGCGACTCATTCTTCTCCAACTCTTGGAGTGGTCAATCCCATCTCGATCACACTCTGACTTCGCAAGTACTTGACTGTGCCCAGAAGCCTTCCTTCTCTGAATTAGAAATTCAGTTAGTCCAGTACCAAAGCACAGTGAGTTGCTTGCAAGTCACTGAGGCGATCTCAAGTCTAAGGGACACTTATACCTATATCCCATCAGAGACATTCTCGACAGCAGAATACTCTGGAGTTGGTCACGTTCAATGATGATGTACCCTTACATCTCACCTGTATGCCATACCAGTGTCTCCACACTCCTTGGTTAAGAGGACAACCAACCCATATGGCCTACAGTGACCTATGCTCGATAGAAGCTGTCATCCTTATTAACAGCTTATCATTTGGTCGTGAACAGTTTTAAGGACTAATCGATAAATCCTCTCTTTATCAAACTTAAATAGTCCTAAGGACTTCATCATAACAATAGAGTTCATTAGAAGATGAAAGCTTATGATGAAAATGCCAAATATATTTTATTTATTAACAAATCAATTACAATACTTGGTTGCTCAACCGTCAACAGCTTGACGATTGGCTTTTTGGGACACATTTTCCAACAACTCCCACTTGTCCTTAAGCAACTCGGTATAGTATCTAATACCCATCTTCGACTTGTGGTTGTCGAACTCCTTTATCACCAGGGCTTTAGTGAAGGTGTCGGCTAGGTTCTCCTTTCTGTCGATCTTCTGAAGGTCGACGTCACCTTGATCCACGATCTCCTGGACCAGGTGGAAGCGGCGCAAGATGTGCTTCGTCCGCTGATGTGCTTTGGGTTCCTTCACCTGAGCTATGGCACCAGTGCTGTCGTAGTAAAGCAGGACCAGACCATCGAGGGAGGGTGCTACTCCAAGCTCGTTGATGAATTTCCTCAGCCACACAGCTTCCTTCGCGGCATCTGATGCTGCGATGTACTCTGCTTCACAAACAGAGTCTGCCACAGTATGCTGCTTGGAACTCTTCCAGCAGATGGCTCCACCATTCAGAGTAAAGATATAACCCGACACGCTCCTACTGTCATCATGGTCAGATTGGAAGCTGGAGTCTGTGAACCCCATAAGTTTCAGATCTGACTCACCATAAACCAACCATTGGTCCTTAGTATTTGTCAAATACTTAAGGATGGCTTTAACCACTTTTCAGTGATTTTCTCCAGGATCAGATTGGTATCTACTCACTACTCCTAGTGAGTATGCCACATCTGATCTTGTACATGTCATGGCATACATGATAGATCCCACGGCTGAAGCATATGGGACTCTACTCATACGCTCTCTCTCTTCAGGAGTTGTCGGACAATCCTTCTTAAAGAGAGAAATTCCATGGCCTATCGGTAGATAGCCCTTCTTGAAATTCTCCATGCTGAACCTCTTCAGCATAGTGTCTATGTACATGGACTGGGATAACCCAAGCATCCTTTTAGATCTATCCCTATAGATCTTCATCCCTAGAATGTAGGATACTTCACCCAAGTCCTTCATGGAGAACTGTGATGACAATCAAACTTTTATTCCTTGTAGTGTGGGGATGTCATTCCCGATTAAGAGAATGTCATCCACGTACAAGACAAGAAATACCACAACTGGACCATTTGCCCATTTATAGATGCAGGGCTCTTCTCCATTCTTAATGAAGCCATACGTTTTGATCACCTTATCAAAATGTATGTTCCAACTCCGAGAAGCTTGCTTCAGTCCATAAATGGATCTCTGAAGCTTGCACACCTTGGACTCATCTGTGGATGTAAACCCCTCAGGTTGTATCATATACACTTCTTCAGTCAGCTCTCCATTCAGGAAAGCTATCTTTACATCCATCTGCCAGATCTCATAATCTAGATGGGCAGCTATTGCAAGTATTATCCGAATGGATTTGAGCATTGCCACAGGAGAAAATGTCTCATCATAGTCAACACCATAACGTTGACGATACCCCTTGGTGACCAGATGGGCTTTATAGGTCTCCACCTTTCCATCTGTGCCCCTCTTCCTTTTGAAGACCCATTTACACCCAATGGGTTTAACCCCTTCAGGTGGGTCAACCAATGTCCATACATCGTTGACCTTCATGGACTCCATTTCGGATTTCATGGCTTCAAGCCATTTCTCAGAATCAGGTCTCTGCATTGCATCCATATAGATGATCGGATCCTCATTATTCTCATCAAGTTCGATGGGATCACCATCCTGGACCAAAAAATCATAGTATCTGTCCGGCTGATGGGTACTCTACCGGATCGCCTTAATGGTGCAGGTACATTGGGCTCCGAATCTGATCTAATCATATCCGACTCAGGTTCAGCTATTGGTGTTGGTCCTTCTACCTGTTGAACTTCATCAAGTTCAACCTTAGAGGCAACGGTTCCTTCACCAAGGAACTCCTTTTCTAAAAAGATTGCCTTAAGGCTGACGAACACCTTTTGTTCATCAGCATGGTAGAAAAAATATCCTTTTGTCTCTTTGGGGTACCCTATGAATGAGCATTTGTCAGACCTAGGTCCAAGTTTGTCTGTGACTAATCGTTTGACATAGGCCGGACACCCCCAGACCCTAAGGTGTGAAAGTATTGGCTTACGCCCTGTCCATATCTCATATGGAGTCTTAATTACAGACTTACTTGGAACCCTATTTAACAGATAACAGGTCGATTCGAGTGCATATCCCCAGAAGGATATCGGCAAGCTAGCAAAACCCATCATGGATCGGACCATGTCTAACAGAGTCCGATTCCTCCTTTCAGACACACCATTATGCTGTGGTGTTCCTAGAGGAGTCCATTGGGAGAGAATCCCATTCTCTCCTAGATATGTGAGAAATTCACTAGAAAGGTATTCTCCTCCTCGATCAGATTGAAGAGTTTTAATACTCTTCCCAGTTTATTTTTCTACTTCACTTCGAAATCGTTTGAACATTTCAAATGAATCCGACTTATGTTTCATCAGATAGACATATCCATATCGGGATAGGTCATCCGTGAAAGTTATGAAGTAGAAATATCCACCTCTAGCACTGGTGCTCATGGGCCCGCATACATCAGTATGTATTAGGCCCAAGAGCTCAGTAGCTCTCTCACCTTTTTCAGTAAAAGGTGACTTGATCATTTTACCAAGAAGATAGGACTCACAGGTTGGAAGTGATTCACAATCACTGACTTCGAAGATTTCCTCTTGAGTCAACCTATTTTTTCTGTTCTTATTTATATGACCTAGCCTACCGTGCCATAAGTAGATATCTGACACACTATCTAATCTAGGGTGCTTGCCAGTTGAATAGACTCTTATCGGGCTTGATCTTTTTGGTCTGGCTCTGCACTGATGTCCCAGCCAGAACTTGCATCTTCTTCACTTTCTTCTTCTTGTTCTTCTTTTCTTTCTTAAAAGGTCGAGAACCAGAAGACGAACCTCCCATTAAGTTCACCGACTCCTTGTAAAGTTGGTGATCCTTCTCAAAGTTCTGAAGCAACCCCAGTAACCCGTGGTAGTTCTCTTCAGGCTTTGTCATTCTATAATGAGTGAGGAATGGGAGATAGGACTTGGGCAGCGAGTTTAGTATTGCATCTTTCCCAAGCTGCTCATGCAAGGGAAAGCCGAGCTTGCTCAATCTTTCCAGTAGCTCGATCATGTACAATACATGATCAGTGACAGAGACACCATCCCGTATTTTGGCGTTGAAGATGACACAACTAGTATTGTGCCTCTCTATGTCATCGGGTGTGCCAAAGGTATCCTCCAACACTTGAAGAAAGTCCTTTGGCTGAGCCATCTCGAATCTGCGACTGAACTCATCGCTCATGATAGCCAGCATGATACAGCGCACCGTGGTCCGATCACTGAGCCACTTCTGGTAAGTGTCTCTGACTGTTCCACATGCATTGGCAGTTGGCTCCTTAGGTGCAGGATCCATTATCACATATAGGATCCGTTCATGCTCCAGGACTATCTTCAACTTTCGATACCAGCTATCGAAGTTGGGTCCCACCAACTTATCATTGTCCAACAATGATCGGAGCGATAGGGAAGTGGCCATATTTGCACAAAGGAGAACCATAATCTAATTAGTAATTGATTCATTAAACCTAAAGATTTGGACTTTAATCAAAAGGTTTCTCTCACTATTTTATTTGAATTGGTAGCCTCTACCTCCAATTCGAGGAATTATCCTAATTCCTTAGTGGATACTAGAATCCACTTAGACTGCACACAAGCCCAACTTTGGTTGGCCAACCCATGTACATCTAAGGGTAGGTTCATAACCAATTGTTTCTCTAAACAATTTCTAGTAATTTTAATTTTGCCCCAGAAACAAATCAGTAGGCTTTGGCCTCCACTGTAAGGATCCGGTGAGGTCCAACCATTAACATGATCATACTTGGTGTATCTAACCAACGAATGATTAAGCCCAACTTTGGTTGGCTCACCTAACCACCATTAGAGAGATACTTCCAAGTCATCATATGATGAGTGATAATTCCATTAGTCAACAAGCACTAGGCCTTTGGGTTTGCAATGATTATTGAGTTAATGGACTCATTATCAAACACCTTAATGGGAGGCTATGACTCAGTTATCTCTATAACTTTATCATTTTAAGGACCTAATAATTTTAGAGGATTTAAATAATATAGAGGATGAAGTCAGATGAACCAGCTTATCATGATCCTCCCACTGGCTTCACCAAGTCAGCTTAAGGGAGACCAGGGCTGGTCTAGGAGCACCTAAATCAGTCACACTGATTTACCTAGCTGACATGGGTCAGCTCGAATAGTCAAGTGATCCGATCAAAACATAATTTCATCAAGAGGCCAGGTAAGTTCGATCAGTGGGAGGATCTGCCAAAGCTTGCTTTAGACACCATCAAAAATGGCCAGGTAAGCGGGCTCCCAATTAAAAACCACTGGTCTAGTTTACCTTAGACACCAACTGGTTTAATTAGTTTCGATTAGATCAACCTAACAGTTCGTGCTAGATCGCTTAGCCAAGAATCAAGTCCATTTGGTTCTCGTTAAAGACATGGACTTGACCAACTACAACTATTGTAATTGATCTAGAGAATCCTTGACCTAACCTAAGACAACAATTGATTAGATTTAGTCAATTCTCTAATTAAGTCCATCTTTAATCTAACCATAGGTCTAACCCAATTAATGGACCTAATTCCCACTAACCCATTAACCCAATGTGTTATGATTTGTGTCTTAGGTTCTTCAATTCACAATCCTAGAACCTAATCAAACAACTTCTTAATTATTAATTAAGTTTTGGGCTGAGGGTTGGGTTCGGCTTTTCAAAAAATAATTTTCATATTTGTAAAATAATTTTACAATATGATTCTACCAACCATATTGCATGTTTGATTCATAATCAAGATACAAGTGAAATAAATATGAAACTACTTTAGATCTAATCTAAACAGGTTCATGTAATTGAAACAGTTTCAACTTTAAATAATTTCTTTGCACAAAAATTATTTAACAAAGAGATTTTATTTCAAATTTAAATACTTTTTAAATCTAATAAATCATAAATTTAATCTAGATCATATCTAACAAATTTATGATTAAAGATAGATCTACACAAATTAGGACAACCTTTGCACTGTAAGGGGTAAACCTTACAGCAGGACAACCTTGCAGTTCGTGATAGATCTAAAATTTTAATTTTAGATTTAATAATCAGATTATAAATTAGATCTAATCTAAAAAATAATTTAAGCATGTATAAATAATCATATAATAAAGAACCTTGCTCTGATACCAATTGTAGGAACCAGATCTAGGGTTTCAGGGTTAGATCTTGAAACTTTTTTAAGATCATACAGTGGAAGACTAAAATAAATCAAAATTTATTTTTTTTTTTTAAATCAAAAAATCGCTAGATCTAAGATCCTATTACATGATTATTACATAGTATTAAATCAAAAATTAAAATATATATATATACAGCATGAACTACATGTTGATCATATCAACATATTTCTATACTGCATCTAATGTATGTATTAAACAATAGATCAGATCTGTTATCTTGAAGGTTAGATGTTCTAACCTCATTGATCCGGGCTTGAGGATAATGTTGCAAGCCACACATGCATCCGGCCTCTAGGAGTCATCCACACGAGCCCACGAATCTCGATCAGAAGTCCTGCTTCAGAAAATCAGCACAGTATGCTAGTACTGCGCTGATCCTTCTTTGATGGTTGATCAGGTGCCTCCTTCTTCTTGATTTGGACTCTTCCAAAGATGGAAAATAAAATGAGGAGTTTCAAATCTGAGACGCTCTCAGGAAACTCAAGATGGAGGGAGGAAAGATATGAAAACAAATAACCCTAGAAGAAGACCCTCTTCTTCTTCTCGTTTCTCTCTCTAGACACCCTAACTTGCATCTATAATATCTCCACGACCCAAAAGTATTTCTCTCTGATTTTTGGATGGCTCAAATGCCTCTCAAATATCTATCTTCTCCAAAACTTTCATAAAGAAACTCATTTTATACAGAGAGATATGATAGAATCTTTGTGTAGGTCAAATACCTAGTCAAGGCTTATTCAAACATGGCAAGTTAAGGGGTGCCCAACTCTTGAGCACCTCCTCCATATTTTCATGCATGGATCACTAGCAAAGGGTGCACAATATATACCCTAAAATCCACAAAAATTCCAAAAAAAAATTTGGATAAATTCGATGCAAAATTGAAAGAGTTTTGGATTTCTAAAACTCTATCTCATAGAATACAAAATCCAAACTTATTCTTTTTTGATTTGATCCAAACTACCTTCCATGTAAGAAAGAAGAGAGGAAACCTTTTGTGAATGTGGGAGAGACCTGGGAGAGGGCTTTTATCACACAAAATAAGTGGAGATTGGCGTTGAATAAGAGAGAGGGCGTGGGGAAGGCTTATGTGGCGCAAGGTGGAATCCTAGTCTTACTAGTATTCTATCTTATGACTTGTTTTAATTAGGTTTTCCAAATCAAATCAAATCAAAATTAGATCAACCTAATTAAAATAAGTCTTAACCCAATTAAGAATCTAATCTAATCAGATTAAATTAGATTTAAATCTGATTTAATTTTCTAATCAAATTAGAAATTAGATTGATCCAAGTCCTAGTTGAACTAAGACTAGTTTTTCCTTGCACTTGACTTATCCAATAAACCAATTGGACTTGATCCAATCAAGCCCAAACCAAATCTAATTAAATTATATTTAATTAGACTTAATCTCAGCCCATTGGCTTAATCAAATTAAGCCAATTAGCAATCGAATTGCTAATCGATCCCCCTGCAACACTTGCACTGGGTTAAATGTCAATCGTATTGATCATTTAACCCTAGAACGATTCTTAATCATTGATCAACCATCCGATCGGATCATGAACTCTAATGTGTGTGACCTCATAGGTCTGAACCTAAGCTGGTAGCATAGGAATAAATTTCTATACCAATTGAAGTGACCATCTAGCAATGGTACCCGACGATCGGATAGGTCAAATGTATAGAACAACATCCTTAGAACCCATGCGGATATAGTTTCATATAATTCATCCCTTTGACCAAAATGATCATAGGATACTCCAGAGTTCAACTGTCAACTCTGATCAGGTTGTCCACATTGTATTTCAAAATATCAAATCCATCTGATGGATTACCCTGGCCAAGATTTTGCTAAATTGAAATACAGCGACTCATTCTTCTCCAACTCTTGGAGTGGTCAATCCCATCTCGATCATACTCTGACTTCGCAAGTACTTGACTATGCTCAGAAGCCTTCCGTCCCTGAATTAAAAATTCAGTTAGTCCAGTACCAAAGCATATTGTGTTGCTTGCAAGTCACTGAGGCGATCTCAAGTCTAAGGGACACTTATACTTATATCCCATCAGAGACATTCTCGACAGCAGAATACTCTGGAGTTCGTCACGTTCAATGATGATGTATCCTTACATCTCACCTGTATGCCATACTAGTGTCTCCACACTCCTTGGTTAAGAGGACAACCAACCCATATGGCCTACAGCGACCTATACTCGATAGAAGCTGTCGTCCTTATTAACAGCTTATCATTTGGTCATGAACAGTTTTAAGGACTAATCGATAAATCCTCTCTTTATCAAACTTAAATAGTCCTAAGGACTTCATCATAATAATAGAGTTCATTAGAAGATGAAAGCTTATGATGAAAATACCAAATATATTTTATTTATTAACAAATCAATTACAGTACTTGGTTGCTCAACCGTCAACAGCTTGACGATTGGCTTTTTGGGACATATTTCCCAACACAAGGAAGAGTGAAGGTATTGATAATGCAGATCCTCTTATAGAAAGGATGAAGGAGCTCACCCTAAAAGACTCAACAATTTAAAATGAAGAAGAACATGAAAACAAATAAGAGAATGAAGGTGAAGAACAAACAAAATGACCTCAAGGTATAAATGTTCTACCCAAAGAATAGAAGTATGTCACAATCATCCCAAAGAATTAATCATTGGTAATCCTACACATGGGGTAAGAACTCATTCTTTACTTAGATATGCATACAATCATTTTGCATTTGTTTTTCATTTTGAACCTAAAACCATAGATGAAGCTGAAAAAGATTATAATTGGATAAATACAATGCAAAAGGAACTTAATCAATTAAAAAAAAATAATATATGGACTTTAGTATCAAGACCTAAAAATTATCTAGTAATTGACACAAAATAGTTATATAGGAATAAATTGAATGAACATGGAAATAAAATTAGGAATAAAGTAAGATTGATTGCAAAGGATTATAATCAAGAAGAGAAAATTGATTTTGATGAGACCTTTACACCTGTTGCTAGATTAGAAGCAATTAGGCTTTTACTTGCATATCATGCTTTGTGAATTTTAAGTTATTCCAAATGGATGCCAAAAGTGCTTTTCTAAATGGTTATATTGCTGAAGAACTATATGTAGAACAACCCTCCAATTTTAAAAATCATGCCTTTCCTAATCATGTTTTCAAATTAAACAAAGCATTATATGGTTTAAAACAAGCACCTAGGGCTTGGTATAAAATGTTAAGTAAATTCTTGCTTAATAATAATTTTTTAAGAGAAAATATAGATACAACCCTTTTCATTAAAAAAAATCATGACGATATCTTAGTTATACAAATATACATTGATGACATTATTTTTGGATCTACTATTGAAATTCTTTGTCAAGATTTTGCTAAGCTCATGCAGAGAGAGTTCGAGATGAGCATGATGGGAGAACTTACATTCTTTCTCGGACTCAAAATCAAACAAACAAAGAAAGGGATCTCAATCACTCAAAGCAAGTACACAAGAGAACTACTCAAAAGATTTGGAATGGAGAGCTCCAAAGCAATTGTTAGCCCCATGAGCCCATCATGTAAGCTTGACAAGGATGAAGGAGGTGAAAATGTAGACTCAAAATTTTATAGAGGCATGATTGGTTCCTTATTGTATTTAACTGCTAGTAGACCAGATATTATGTTTAGTGTTTGTCTATGTGCTCGCTTTCAATTAAATCCAAAAGAATCACATTTAAATGTAGTAAAAAAAATTCTTAAATATTTAAAAGATACACAAACTGTAGGATTATGGTATTCTAAGGACTCATCAATTGACTTAATAGGATATTCAGATACCAATTTTGCTGGATGTAGATTAAATAGAAAAAGTACTAGTGAAACTTGTCAATTTCTAGGAGTTAACTTAATCTCTTGGTTTAGCAAGAAGCAAAATTTGGTGGCACTGTCTCTGGCCGTGGGCGAATATTGGCGAATATATTGCAACCAAAAATTATTGTGCTCAAATCTTGTGGATTAAGCAACAACTTGAGGACTTTGGCATCAAACTCAATGAAACTCCCATAAGATGTGATAACACTAGTGCTATTAATCTAACTAAAAATCTAATTTAGCACTCCAGAGTAAAGCATATTAAAATTTGACATCATTTCATAAGAGAACATGTCCAAAATAATGATATAATTCTTGATTATGTATGTACTGAAAAATAATTGGCTAACATCTTTATCAAGACTTTAAGTAAAGATAGATTTTGTGAAATTAGGAGAGAACTAGGAATCCTTAATCCGTCAGCTTAAGTATCTTTCTGATTTCAAGTTTTTTTTGCCAAAAATTTATTGAACTAATTTTTTTTTTGAGCTCAATTATCATCTCTCCTTTCTTAAAATTTCAAAACTATCCTTTATTTGATCAATCTCTTAAATAGACACCCTTCTCTCAAATTTTAAATTTTTTCAAAATTTTTTCATCATTTTTTTTGAATTTTTTTAGCCATGAGTCAACCCCCAGGGTCAACCCTAGGGTAAACTTGTAATTTTTATTAAAACCCATCAGGCACAATGTTTTATTGAGAAATCTCCATTAGTTGTGAGGCCGACCCTTTGCCTTTCATCTTCCTCATCCCACCGAACAAAAATCTCCTTCCTCTCCTCTCTCTCAACCACAAAAATTCTCTTAAAATCTCTCTTCCCATCGGGCTTCCCCCTTCAAATCGCCCTTTTAGGAACTAAATCTCTTTTCTTTTTCTTCTTCATTTGGGCAGATAAGCTTATCCTAGCTTCAAACCCTCTTCTCCAAATCGGTGGTCTATCTCTCCAAAATCTTTATTTTTCCTCAAAAATCTTTTTCACTCTATCTCTCATTAGGTCTCCTAAGCTATTTGTAAGTCTCTCTTATCCGAAATGGCTTCCAAAATGAAGCTACCACAAAGAAAAAAGTCTGTTCGTGGGTTAGAGGAGGAAGTGCGCAGAAAAAGAATGGCAACCGCGCCCTCTTCTGCTCCAACCCCAGTTTCAGATCCTGCTCCAGTTTCTTCATAGTCCCCACTTAGTCCAAGTAAGGTACCACTCTCCAATCAAAAAGTAGAATCTGGAAAGAATATAGATTTTAAGTTTTTTGAAAAAGAAGGATTCTCAATTGGATCAAAAATTAAAAGTCAAGGATGGAAGTTTTACTATCTATTGAAAGAAAATACTTATATTAATTTGGTCAGAGATTTCTATTTGAATTTAAGTTACTATAATGAAATAGTAAAGTCTTCAGTAAAAGGTGTTAACATTGTTCTTGATCCATTGCTTTTAGGACAAATCTTGTACTTGCCTTGTGAAGGTTGTACTCATATGGAGCTCTCAATCAAAGAAGAAGGACTAAGTGTTATTTTAGGGAGAGCATTGACTGGAAATTTATATAAAATAAAAGCAAGGATACTTTGAGTAGAGATGAGACTTTTGCATCACATGGTGACCAAACTTTTTGTCCCTAGGAGTGGTAGGCATGACCTCTTATCTGGTAGGGATATATGCATCATGTACTATGTGATCATCGAGACCCCCTTGAACCTTCCCGCTCTGATATTTGAGGCCATGAGGGAGACCCTAAATAGGTCTAAGGCTCACCTGCCTTATTGTATGACACTCATCTTGATCTTTAGGAGGTTTGGAGTCTGTTTTGAGGGAGAGACAGTCACCATATTATCACATTCTGACACCATCAACTACCACACATTGCACCACATGGGTTTTTCAAAGATTGATAGCGGTTGGTCGAAGGGTGTTGAGGAGAGAGTAGAGGAGAGAGCAGTGGAGGAGGGACCATCTTCACCTCCTCGTGATCACAGAACATCTCCTAATATTCAGTTCGTGTCTGATCACGAGGCTGGTCCCTCAAAGTCAGTGAGGAGGGATATTTCTGTACCACAGTTAGAAAGCAGAGTAGATCCTTCAGTGATCAGACTTGCAGATGATCAGATTCAGTTGATTTCCCAGCAGGTTGTCTCTATCTTATCCCAGCAGTTTGGCACCTCAGGTTTTACTCAGAGGATAATATCTTAAGCTGTTTCAGATTAGACTATGATCTTTTATATCTCTACTATCTTTTAGATGCTTATAGCTCAGTCCGCATGATTTAAGGAGCTTGAGAGATGTATTCTGAGACTGATGGGCAGAGTTTTAGATTTGCAGAGACAGGTATTAGCCTTAGCCCATCTCCAATCGTAAGAGGATATCATGGAGGTCTCCAACCTGTCTACAGAGGCGGCTAGGCATTGAGGCATTTGGGAGAGTGGGTTTGATTTTTTGAAGAGAAAGATCAGAGACTCCAGTAAGGCTGTCTCTACTCAGATTGATACCTTGATGCAGTCCATGTCGAGAGCTTTGGAACAATTGGACACCATCAAACTTGTTCTCCTAGCAGAGTCCATATCTTCTCATGCTCTAGGGCCTTCTCACCCTTCTGCTCATGCCGGTACTTCTATCCGTGGCCGAGGCAGACGTGGTCGAGGACGTGCTCGTGGCTCTCATCCTGTGTCTCCTCATCATATCTCTAACTCTTCTGATTTTGACACCTCTAGTCATGATATTTATTAGATCTAGTATAGTTAGTCTTTTATGTCTAGGATCTAACTTTGGCCTTTGTATTTGTTGGCTGATTGACTTATGGACAGTTGTATTTTTTTGTTATCCATAACTTTTGTATGGCCTATGTATTTTGACTTGACTCTTATGTATTGTGACACTTATGTATCTGATAACTCTTCAATCATATTTTGGATATATATATAAATGATTTTAACTTCTATAAATGTCATTTGGATTAATTTTTATGAATGGCATCAATTGAAATATCTTAATTATGTGATATAAAAAATACCTCATATATGTGCTATGAAATATTATGAATGGCAATATCTTCTATATGAGCAAATTGAAATATCCTTTATGATTGCTATAGTGAGAGAGAGTCTTTTTTATTTTTCTTTAAAAACTCCTTAAGATCTTAATTGATGTTGTCAAAAAGGAGGAGTAGAGAAATAAAATTGAGCAATAAGCATATGTGTCAAAGAAAATAATCTTATAAAAAATTTTCAAACTAGTCTTCAAATTGAAGGAACCAGATCTAGGGTTTCAGAGTTAGATCTTTAAATTTTTTCAAGATCAGACAGCAGAAGACTAAAATAAATCAAAATTTATCTTACAAAATTAAAGAATTCCTAGATCTAAGATCCTATTACATAATTATTACATGATATTAAATCATAAATTAAAATATAAAGAGCAAAAACTACATGTTGATCATATCAACATGTTTCTATACTACATCTAATGTATATAAAATATAATAGATCAGATCTATTATCTTGCAAGTTAGATGTTCTAACTTTACTGATCTAGATTTGAGGATGATGTTGTGAGCCGCACACGCATCCGACCTCTAGGAGTCATCCACACGAGCCCACGAATTATGATCAGAAGTCCTGATCCAGAAAATCAGCACAGTATGCTAGTACTGTGCTGATCCTTCTTCGATGGTCGATCAAATGCCTCCTTCTTGATTTATAATCTTTCAAAGATGAAAAGTAGGAGAAGGAGTTTTAAATATGAGACACTCTCAGAAAACTCACAAATGGAGGAAGGGAAGAGGTGAACTCAGCAACCCTAGAAGAAGACCCTCTTCTTCTTCTCTTTGCTCTCACCTAGATACTTAATTTTGTGTCTATTATATCTCCATGCCCCAAAACTATTTTTCTCTAATTTTCATTTGTCTCAAAGGTATCTCAATGCTCTATAACCCATAAAAATATCAAGAAAAAAATCATCTTAAATAATGAGATATGAAGAATTTTTGTCTAGGTCAAATACCTAGTCAAGAAAAATCCAAACAGGGCAAGACAAGTGGTGCCCAACTCTTGGGCACCCCCTCCTTCATTTTCTACCATAGACCACAAAAAAAGGACACACAATATGTTCCATAAAATCTATAAAAATCTCAAAAAAAATTTAAATAAAATCAGTGCCATAAGGAAAGAGTTTTGGTTTCCTAAAATTCTATCTCATAGAATTTGAAATCCAAACAAATTCCTACTTTGACTTGGTCCACAACCACATTCCATGTAAGAGAGAAAGAGTAAAAAGCTTTGGGCATATGTGAAGGCCAGGGAGAGAAGGTTTTGTCGCACAAAATAAGAGAGAGTAGGCGTGGGGGGCTAAGGTGGCGCAAGGTGGAATCCTAGTCTTACTAAGATTCAATCCATGACTTGTTCAAATTTGATTTCTCAAACCAAATTAAATCAAAACCAAATCAACCCAATTAAAATAGATATTAACCCAATTAAGAATCTAATTTAATCAGATTAAATTAGATTTAAATATGATTTTAGTTTTTAATCGAATTAGAAATTATGTTGACCCAAGTCCTAATTGAACTAGGACTAGTTTTTTCTTGCACTTGGCTTATCCAATAAACTAATTAGACTTGATCCAATTAAGCCTAAATCAAATCTAATTAAATCATATTCAATTAAAATTAATCTCAACCTATTGGCTTAATCAAATTAAGCTAATTAAAAATCAAATTGCTAATCGATCCTCCTGCAACACTTGCACTAGGTTAAATGTCAATCGTATTGATCGTTTAACCCTAGAATGATTCTTAATCATTGATCAACCATCCGATCGGATAGTGAACACTAATGTGTGTGACCTCATAGGTTCGAACCTAAGTCGGTAGCATAGGAATAAATTTTTGCACCAATCAAAGTGACCATCTAGCAATGGTATTTGACGGTCGGATAGGTCGAATGTGTAGAACAACATCCTTAGAATCCATGCGGATATAGTTTCCATATAATTCATCCCCTTGACCAAAATGCTCATAGGATACCTCAGAGTTCAACTGTCAACTCTGATCAGGTTGTCCACATTGTATTTCAAAATATCAAATCCATCTGATGGATTATCCTGATCAAGATTTTACTAAATTGAAATACAATGACTCATTCTTCTCCAACTCTTGGAGTGGTCAATCCCATTTTGATCACACTCTGACTTCGCAAGTACTTGACTGTGCTTAGAAGCCTTTCGTCACTGAATTAGAAATTTAGTTAGTTCAATACCAAAGCACAGTGAGTTGCTTGCAAGTCACTGAGGCAATCTCAGGTCTAAGGGACACTTATATCTATATCCCATCAGAGACATTTTCGACAGTAGAATGCTCTGGAGTTGGTCACGTTCAATGATGATGTACCCTTATATCTCACCTGTATGCCATACCGGTATCTCCACACTCCTTTGTTCAAAGGACAACCAACCCATATGGCCTACAGCGACCTATGCTTGATAGAAGCTATCGTCCTTATTAACAGCCTATCATTTGATCGTGAACAGTTTTAAGGACTAATCAATAAATCCTCTCTTTATCAAACCTAAATAGTCCTAAGGACTTCATCACAACAACGAAGTTCATTAGAACATGAAAACTTATGATGAAAATATCAAAAATATATTTTATTTATTAACAAATCAATTACAATATAAGGTTACTAAAACCATCAACAGATTGACGATTGACTTTTGGGACATATTTCCCAACAATTCCCACTTGTCCTAAAGCCACTCGGTACAGTATCTAATACCCATCTTCGACTTGTGGTTGTCGAGCTCCTTTATCGCCAGGGCTTTAGTGAAGGGGTCGATCAGGTTTTCTTTTCTATCATCTTCTGAAGGTCGATGTCACCTCGATCCATGAACTCCCAGACCAGGTGGAAGCAGTGCAAAATGTGCTTCATCTGCTGGTGTGCTTTGGGTTCCTTCGCTTGAGCTATGGCACCAGTGCTGTCATCGTAGAGCAGGACCAGACCATCGAGGGAGAGTGCTACTCCGAGCTTGGTGATGAAATTCCTCAGCCACACAGCTTCCTTCGCGGCATCCAATGCTGCGATGTACTTTGCTTCACAAACAGAGTCTGCCATAGTATGCTGTTTGGAACTCTTCTAGTAGATGGCTCCACCATTCAGAGTAAAGATATAACCCAACACGCTTCTGCTGTCATTATGGTCAGATTGAAAGCTGAAATCTGTGAATCCCACATGTTTCAGATCTGACTCGCCATAAACCAACCGTTGGTCCTTAGTATTTCTCAAATACTTAAGGATGGCTTTAAAAACTTTCCAATGATTTTCTCTAGGATCAGATTGGTATCTACTCACTACTCCTAGTGAGTATGCCACATCTGACCTTCTACATGTCATGGCATACATGATAGATCCCACGATCGAAGCATATGGGACTCTACTCATACGCTCTCTCTCTTCAGGAGTTGTCGGACAATCCTTCTTAGAGAGAGATATTTCATGCCCTATCGGTAGATAGTCCTTCTTAAAATTCTTCATGCTGAACCTCTTCAGCACAGTGTCTATGTACATGGACTGGGATAACCCAAGCATCCTTTTAGATCTATCCCTATAGATCTTCATCCCTAGAATGTAGGATGCTTCACCCAAGTCCTTCATGGAGAACTGCGATGACAACCAAAATTTTATTCCCTGTAGTGTGGGGATGTCATTCTCGATTAAGAGAATGTCATCCACGTACAAGACAAGGAATACCACAACTAGACCATTTGCCTATTTATAGATGTAGGGCTCTTCTTCATTCTTAACGAAGCTATACGTTTTGATCACCTTATCAAAACGTATGTTCCAACTTCGAGAAGCTTGCTTCAATCCATAAATGGATCTCTGAAGCTTGCACACCTTGGACTCATCTGTGAATATAAACTCCTCAGGTTGTATCATATACACCTCTTCCGTTAGCTCTCTATTCAGGAAAGCTATCTTTACATCCATCTGCCAGATCTTATAATTTAGATGGGCAGCTATTGCAAGTATTATCCAAATGGATTTGAGCATTGCCACAGGGGAGAACGTCTATTTATAGTCAATACCATAATGTTGACGATACCCCTTCACAACCAGACGGGCTTTATAGGTCTCCACCTTTCCATCTGCACCCCTCTTCCTTTTGAAGATCCATTTACACCCAATGGGTTTAACCCCTATAGGTGGGTCAACCAATGTCCATACATCGTTGACCTTCATGGACTCCATTTCAAATTTCATGGCTTCAAGCTATTTCTCGGAATCAGGTCTCTGCATTGCATTCATATAGGTGATGTTGCTCCTTGGATTGATTTTGATGATTACAAAGTATTTGAAGGGGTTTCTAATGATTTTTGTTTGAAAAAGACTTATTGCATTTCAGGGGCAAAATCATAATTTTACCAAATCCTGATTTGAAAGCATCAAGTGCTAGAACAAAAAATTTGTGATCCATTGGTAAAAATTTTATAGTTTTTGGACATGTATTTTGAAAGATATTCATGATTGAAAATTTGAGTCGACCCCATGAGTCGACTCATGGCACAAAGAGCTGATTGGCATGCAAATTTTTTGGCTGGCACAGTCGGTGAGTCGACCGCATGGGTCGACCCCCAGGCATGAGTCGACCTATGAGTCGACCTCTGCTGTTTTTAGACCAAAATTACAGAACCATTATTTTCTGCTGTTTTCCACAGAGGTCGACCCCATGAGTCGACCCATGAGCATGAGTCGACCCCTTTGACGGAAAAGTTCCGCAACGACTAGTTTTTAACCAATTTTAAGTACATTTAATGCTCATTTAATGTGGACTAACGGCTCTATTTCAGCCCAGATTGCTCTCCACCATTCCTTAAAGCTATAAAAGGGACAAAAAGGTGGGAATCAAAAAGAAGAGAGAATTTTGAAGAGAGAATTTCAAGCATACTTTTCAGCCTAAGCAAGAGCTCACTCAAAGCATTCAAGAAGCTTTTAATTCAAGCTCACCAACTCCTCAAGTGCTCATTCAAGTCTCCAACCACCTTGAGAAAATCGAAAAGAGCCTTCTTCTCTTTGAGTAAAGTGTATTTAAAGCCTCATTCGCTCATTAAAGGAGCTTCGTTTGTATTTTCTGTGCTATTGATTGTAATACTCTGTTTGAGTTATTGTTTTTGTTTTGGAAGGGTTCCAAAACAAGGGAAGGTTGATCCGAACCTTGAATCGAAGTGTATTGGGTTGGCTTGCACCCGGGAAATAAGTGGACTAGCTTGAGATAGCTAGAGTCGGAAGTTCCGATGAGTATATTCAAGTTGAATACAAGTTAGTGGATTGAAATTTCCAAGTAGGAGCTTGGGGAGTGGATGTAGGTGCAAGATTGGCACCGAACCACTATAAATCCTTTTTGTTTATGTTGTGCCTAATTGCTCTTCTTTAGAACTTCTTTATTCTCTTGCATTCTTGCATTTAACCATTAGCCTTGAATCAACTATACTCTCTTTATTTATTTAGCTATAGTTAAACAATTTTCATAAGATATAAGTTAAGGTTAAAATTTTTAGAAACCCAATTCACCCCCCCATCTTGGGTTGCATAGCTGGGCAACAAGTGGTATCAGAGCCTGGTGCTCTAGCCCTACTTTGATCTAACCAATCAAAGAGCTAAAGATCTATGGCAACTCAAGTTGGCACTTCTCTAGCCGAGGGGCAGTCCACTAACCGACCTCCACTTTTCAATGGGTCCAACTATACCTATTGAAAAGCTCGGATGAAAATCTTCATTCAAGCACTCGACTATGATATGTGGAGTATCATAGTAAACGGCCCTCACACACCCACTAAAATTATTGATGGTATGGAATCAGCCAAACCCGAAAAAGAGTGGGATGAGGTTGATAAGAAAATGGCCCAACTAAATGCTAAAGCTATGATGTTCTATATTGTGCTCTTGATGCTAATGAATTTAATCGCATTTCAACTTGTTTGTCTGCTAAAAAAATATGGGATAGATTAGAAGTAACCCATGAAGGAACTAATCTAATAAACGAGTCCAAAATTAACATGCTCATGCATAGATATGAACTGTTTAAAATGGAGCATGATGAGTCTATAACTGAAATGTTTACACATTTTACTGATATTATAAATGGTTTAAAGAGTCTTGGTAAGTCTTATTCTAACAGTGAGCTTGTGAGAAAGATTCTCAGGTCCTTACCAAGAACTTGAAAAGCCAAAGTGATCGCTATCCAAGAAGCTAAAGATCTGAACATCCTACCTGTTGGGTATAAAATCCCCCCCCAGCCGAAGTTCGTGTCAGGAGTGACCCTCCAGGGGTTTTACCGACGTCTGACCTTCGGCGACATCTTTCCAAACCTCTCCGACAGTCGAGCCTCCACAATATTCCCAAGTTTTGCCGACGGATAAACCCCCACCAGCGTCGACCGGACTCCTACGGGAGCCAAACCTCATCCCCGACTTCAACTGCAGGTAGACTTCATCCAAACTTTTACGGGAGCCGGACTTCATCCCCGACTTCAACTGCAGGAAGACTTCATCCGGACACCTACGGGAGCCAGACTTCATCCCCGACGTCAACTGCAGGAAGACTTCATCCGGACTCCTACGGGAGCCGGACTTCATCTCCGACTTCAACTGCAGGAAAACTTCATCCGGACTCCTATGGGAGCCAGACCTCGTCCCCAACTTCAACCGCAGGTAGACTTCATCCGGACTCCTACGGGAGTCGGACTTCATCCTCTACTTCAACCGCAGGTAGACTTCATCCGGACTCCTACGGGAGTCGGACTTCGTCCCCTACTTCAACTGCAGGTAGACTTCATCCGGACTCCTACGGGAGCCAGACTTCGTCCCCGACTCCAGCTGCAGGAAGACTTCATTCGGACTCCTATGGGAGCTGGACTTTGTCTCCTACTTCAACTGCAGGTAGACTTCATCCGGACTCCTACGGGAGCCGGACTTCGTCCCTGACTCCGGCTGCAGGAAGACTTCATCCGGACTCCTACGGGAGCCAGACTTCATCCCCGACTTCAACTGCAGGTAGACTTCATCCGGATTCCTACGGGAGCCGGAGTCCTTCCCCGACTTCAACTACAGGAAGACTTCATCCGGACTCCTACGGGAGCCGGGCCTCGTCCCCGACTCCGACTGCAGGAAGACTTCATCCGGACTCCTACGGGAGCCGGACTTCGTCCCCTACTTCAACTGTAGGTAGACTTCATCCGGACTCCTACGAGAGTCAGACTTCATCCTTGACTCCGGCTGCAGGAAGACTTCATCCAAACTCCTACGGGAGCCGGACTTCATCCCTGACTTCAACTGCAGGTAGACTTCATCCGGACTCCTACGGGAGCCGGACTCCTTCCCCGACTTCAACTGTAGGAAGACTTCATCCAGACTCCTACAGGAGCCGGGACTCGTCCCCAACTTCAATCGTAGGTAGACTTCATCCGGACTCCTACGGGAGCCAGACTTCATCCCCGACTTCAACCGCAAGTAGACTTCATCCGAACTCCTACGGGAGCCGGACTTCATCCCTGACTCCAACCGCAGGAAGACTTCATCCGGACTCCTACGGGAGCCGGACTTCGTTCCCGACCTCAACTGCAGGTAGACTTCATCCGGACTCCTACGGGAGCCAGACTTCATCCCCGACTTCAATTGCAGGTAGACTTCATCTGGACTCCTACGGGAGCCGGACTTCATCCCCTACTTCAACTGCAGGTGGACTTCATCCGGACTCCTACGGGAGCCGAACTTCATCCCCGACTTCAACCGTCGGTAGACTTCATCCGAACTTTTACGGGAGCCGTACTTCATCCCTGACTTCAACTGCAGGAAGACTTCATCCGGACTCCTATGGGAGCCGGACCTCGTCCCCGACTTCAACTGCAGGTAGACTTCATCCGGACTCCTACGGGAGCCAGACTTTGTCCCCTACTTCAACTGCAGGTAGACTTCATCCGGAATCCTACGGGAGCCGAATTTTTGCCCTGAGCTCCTGTTGCAGGTAGACCTCATCCCAAATTCCTACAAGGGCCGAACTCCGAGCTTCTCCTGCAAGCGACCCATTCCGAGCTTCTACTACAAACGATCTACTTCAAATTTCTATCACGAGCGGTCCGTACTGGATTCATTGTGGATGAATTCTTTTCGGATTTCTATTACAGATAGGCCTCGATCGAGATTCCTCGACAAATGATACCCATCTGGGCTTCTACAGAGATCGGACTCCAACTGAACTTTGGCCGATAGGTCTGGACCCCCTGGCAGGCCATAGTAACAGCCACGACTCTGCTCCACTTCCTGCGATGGATTCCACACGGCTCCATCACTCCCTGGCAGACCACACTAATGGCCACGACTCTGCTCCACTTTCTACGATGGATACCGCACGGCTCCTCCACTCTCTGGCAAGTCACGACAACGGACGCCGCTCCACTCCCCGCAACAGACTCCACGTGGTAGGTCACGGTGATGGCCATGATTCCACTCCACTACTCTTCATAACAAGCTCCTTCTGGCCCCGAACGGCCCACTGCCAGACGGTTACAAACATCGCTATCAGTCTATTGCGCCCTCCGCCTATAAAAGAGGGACCCCAGATACGTTATTCTCTAAGCTCTAATTTCTATCCCAAAAACTCTGCTAAAATTTTCGTTCGAGCACTCCATTCTTGTTGAGGCAGAGAACTGACTTGAGCATCGAAGGGTCTTGCCGGAGCACCCCCAACTCCGGTCTAGACTTTCTTTGCAGGTCCCGACGGTGACCGCGACTCCCACGACTCCAGTTTCTCCGACGCGGGCGGATTTTTGCACCAATAGGATTGGCGCTAGAGGAAGGGGCTGTGTCTTCGCAGTACCCTTGTTCTTAAAGGAGCGCTCAACGGGACCACCTCCGGTCATCTTTTCGGATATCCTCTCCTCCTTCCCCCACTAGATCTTCGCCCGATGCCTCTTCGCAAAGCATCCACAGGCGATCAACGGCCTCTGCGGCCAGATCTCAGGCTCCAACCTCACCTCCGATTTCCCAACCTCCTCCTCCTCCTCCGGCAACGGCGGTTGGAACGGAACAATTTGACCTACTGGCCCAGCAGGTCAGAGGCCTCACTAAAGCGGTGCAGGCCATACAGCAGCAGCAACAGCTGCAGACGTCAGTGCGACTAGAGAGAATATCGTTGAAACTCCAAAATCCGGTAGTAGGGTGGGCTGCTTGGGCCAGCCGCCCTGTCTTTCTCGGAAAGATGAATCCGAGGGTGGAGAGCCCTCAGTCGGATCATGATTCTACTCCTGGAAGATCTCTACCTCCATTCTGTCAGAAGACCCTCGAGACCCACAGTCGAGAGGATTTCCTGGATCAAAGGCTCCAGGAGATGAACTGACGGATCGAGGAACTCCGCCACGCACCCGCCGCTTATGGTGAGGACATTTGTACTGACCCTCCCTTTTCTCAAATGATCATGCAGGAATCGATCCCGCCAAACTTCAAGCTCCCTCAATTTGAAAGCTACTACGGGACTTCGGACCTAGTTGACCACCTGGAGGCCTTCCGGATAATGATGCTGCTTCATGGTGCACCCGATGCCATCCTATGCCGAGCTTTCCCATCCGCCTTGAAGGGAGCGATGAGAAACTGGTACTCGACGCTGAAGCTAGGTACCATCTTTTCCTTTGATCAGATGAGTCACTAGTTTGTGGCTCATTTTGTTAGCAGCCAGCATCCCTGGAAGGGTTCGGAGTCCCTCATCAACATCAAGCAGAGGGAGGGGGAGTCCATCTGGGCTTACGTCAACCGTTTCAATGTTGCCATGTTGGAGGTCCGAAACTTAGACCAATCGATCGCGATGGCTGCTCTGAAAGGCGACCTTCAAAAGAATGACCTTTTATTCTCCCTGAAAAAGAAGTACCCTAAAGATTTTGCTGATCTGTTGGCTCGGGTTGAAGGGTACGCCCGAGCAGAAGAAGCCTTCAAAATGAAGGATGAGGAGACCACGAGAGAGCGACAGACGGGAGACTCGAGTAAGCTCGCAATCGAAAAAGGGTCGAGAGAAGCTCGACCGCATTCTCTTACTCCTCCCGGGCACAAGCGCACCCAGACTCCTCCCTGAGCATGCAGGCAGAGAAGCCCAGAGCGCCAGGTTCGGCAGGGCTCTCCCCCAGGAAGATTTCGCAGCTATGCCCCCCTCAACGCATCGAAAACCCAGGTGCTGATGAAAGTCAGAGAGCAGCTCCCTAGGCCAGAAAGGATGCGCACGCACCCCAGGAAGCACAATCCTAATAAGTTCTGCCTCTACCATCGTGACCACGGCCACGACACGGAGGAATGCATTCAGCTCCGAGATGAGATCGAGGAGCTCATCCGATGAGGTCGGCTCGATAGGTTCATTCGATGCCGG
Source organism: Elaeis guineensis (assembly GCF_000442705.2). Taxonomy (NCBI): domain Eukaryota; kingdom Viridiplantae; phylum Streptophyta; class Magnoliopsida; order Arecales; family Arecaceae; genus Elaeis; species Elaeis guineensis. The sequence goes on from NC_025997.2 coordinate 77,372,923, forward strand.
CCTGAGGGTAAAGAGGATCGACCAAGGGCCCTGCCGCAGCCTGAGCCGCTGAGGAGAGAAGAGCAGCCCGAAGATCGATCTCCAATTGGGATCATCAACTCCGTCTCTGGAGGACCTTGACAAAAAGCAGACCTTCTACGGCCCTGGGATTTGAAAAACTTATAAATGTATTACGAACGATCCTGCTTTAAATCAAGATTTCTTTCAAGTATGCATATCTTTTCCTTTTTGGCATGGACTTGTAACGACAGGGGATGACCCCTTCGGACAACGAAAACAAATCCTAATGTGGGCAAAGTTGAAAGTCTGATTATTTGTAGAACGGATGGGGAGAGAGGCCATACAGCACCCATATGCGCCCCCACAGTCATGTTAGGGACAGGAGGAGAACCTCGTCCTAACATAAGCAAGGTCGAAGGTCCGATTATTTATAGATCGGATGGGGAGAGAGGCCATACAGCGCCCATATGCGCCCCCACAGCCATGTTAGGGGCAGGAGGAGAACCTCGCCCTAACATGAGCAAGGTCGAAGGCTCGGTTATTTATAGACCGGATGGGGGGAGAGGCCATACAACGCCCATATGCACCCCCACAGCCATGTTAGGGACAGGAGGAGAACCTCACCCTAACATGAGCAAGGTCGAAGGCCCAGTTATTTGTAGACCGGATGAGGGGAGAGGCCATACAGTGCCCATATGCGCCAGCCATGTTAGGGACAGGAGGAGAATCTTGCCCTAACATGAGCAAGGTCGAAGGCCCAGTTATTTGTAGATCAGATGGGGGGAGAGGCCATACAGCGCCATATACGCCCCCACAGCCATGTTAGGGACAGGAGGAGAACCTCGTCCTAACATGAGCAAGGTCGAAGGCCCAATTATTTGTAGACCGGATAGGGGGACAGGCCATACAGTGCCCATATGCGCCCCCACAGCCATGTTAGGGATAGGAGGAGAACCTCACCCTAACATGAGCAAGGTCGAAGGCCCGATTATTTGTAGATCGGATGGGGGGAGAGGCCATACAGCACCCATATGCACCCCCACAGCCTTGTTAGGGATAGGAGGAGAACCTCGCCCTAACATGAGCAAGGTCGAAGGCCCGGTTGTTTGTAGATCGGATGGGGGGAGAGGCCATACAGTGCCCATATTTGCCCCCACAACCCCGTTAGGAACAGAAGGAGAACCTCATCCTAACCTGAGCTGAAACCGATCACATCAGAAGAACCTCATCCTGACACCAATTAAGGTCCGACCATTCGAGACCTGACAAGAAAGAAGAAAACCTTCTGGCGGCCCTTCTACGCTACCGCGACTCCGTAAAAGGCTAGGGAAAACCCTTGCCTAAAAGAAGGAGGGAAACGTGAAGGAACAGCAGTGGGCTACCCTAACGAAAAATGAAAGCCTAACTACACTAAAAGCACGAAGGACCTCATCTCTATGAAGAGGGGGGAAGAGAAAGTAAGATCTACGGTCGCAAACAAAAAGGCAAATCGACACGGTGATGGCTAGGAACCTCCAAGCGGCGTCGACGCCGAACCAATCAAAAATACAAGAAACTCGATAACGATGACCTAATACAAAGATGAACAAGGAACCTTCGAACAACATCGACATCGCACGGGACAAAAATGAAAGAAGTCCGATGCACGACAATTCAACACGACGTACGGGTAAGATAACAAAGACCTTTTCATTTCATTAGCAAAGTGTGCATTACAGAGCTTGGAAGGCCCAAAAAAAAAAAACACAACAAACAACAACGACAACGACAACAAATAGACAAGCGGCAAAAGAAGACACCTAGAAGGACGAAAGACAAAAAGAGCCCTAAGGGGGCCCGATTTCCTCCGACTTTGAACTTTCGGCTTCGACCCTCATCAGGGAGTGCTTTAAGCTCTCGACTTCTTCTTCCAATTCCTTCTCTCTCATTAACATCTCCATATATCTCCGATGAAGCTGCTGGCTTTCGTTCTCCGCCTCTTGGTGCCTTTTTCTCAGGACCTCGGATTCCGCCTCCGTGTCTTTGACTGCCCGCTGCTCGTATACCAGCTGGATCTTCAATTGCTGCAGCTCGGCCTTCCTCTCTCCAAGGGTGACAGATAGCTCTTCTACGATTCTTTTCAGGGATTGGAGTTCGTCGGGATCTCGAATGGGAGCAAACTGAGCTCCTTCAGCTAGTTGCCTTTGAAGGCGGGCAACCTCATCGGTCGTCATCCAGAGTGCACCCCTATAGTCATCCACCTGCTTGCACCAGCCGACACGATACATGTTATAGCTCACCTCGACATCCTGGAGCTATTGCTAAAGGTCAGAGAACTTCTTCGACCATTCTCGATCGCAGTCGGCCCGAGTCAAAAGTCGGGATGAGCTTCCTTCCAACTGGTTAATCCTCTCCTGTGCAGCTGACAACTCCACTCTGAGAGAGCTGATCTTGGCAGCTTGGGCCCAAGATCGATCGCTGGTGCACTTTTTATGTTCCTCGAGCTCCTTCTCGAAGTTCACTTTCCTCCGACTGTACTCCATGATCCCCTTCTCGTGGAGGTTTCGAAAGTGGGTGGCCTCCGCGGTGGCCTCAGAGTGACTCTCCCTCAACCTGCGAAGTTCGCCATCCATCTCCTTCGACCTTTTTGTTAAATGATGAACTTTCTTCTTCAGACATTGGATCATAGACTTCAGTAGAATTCTCTGTGGCAAGGGAAGCGCTTCGGTAGGACACTGCCATCGGAAGACAAAAGCGTCAAGGCACGTCTCATTGCAGAGAGAAAAAAAAAAGAGAAGGGAGGAAGAGTGGAGAAGCCCTCCAAAAGGAGAAACCTAATTTTATTGATTGAATGTTTCTTAAAGACAAGAGGAAAAAGAAAAATTACAATAAAAGAAAAATACAAATTCAAAGGTCTCAGACCTCTGAAATAGGAGTTAGGGAGCTCGGTGTTCCCGGAAGGGGGGCTGCGGTGGCAGTAGCAGTGGGAGAGGGCTCGGCTTCACCTTCAGACGCCTCATCCAAAAAGCTGAGGTCGAGCTCGAGAAATTTCTTGACCACCTTCTCTTGACAGAGCTCGAATCCTTTGATGAATGCTTCTTGGCCGAACTTGACGTTCAGGTCCCTCATCTCCGCAGAGGCCTTGAACTCCTCCACCGCTAGAACCCTGGCCTTCGAGATCAGGACTAAAATCTGCTCCATCAAATTTGCGACCTCGACCTCTGCCTTCCTCACCATCTCCTCCGAGATCTGCTTTTCTTTCTCAAGGGCCTCTTGGAGGTTGACTACCTCAGCAGCCTTTTCTTTGAGGCGAGCAACTTCGGCCCGACAACTCTCCTCTGCCTGGATGGCATCCCTCCTCGCCCGGTTCGTCACCTCGATGTTGGCAAGGAGCTGGTGCCCGATTTGCAAGGGCAGCTAGGAGGTCAGAATGGAGGTTGAGAAGCTAATTAAATGAAGGTGCGAAGGGAAGGAGGAAAGTGAATCTGTTTACCTCGAGAAAGGATCCTAAGGAGTCCCAAACCCATTGTTCGGGATCGGCGCGATCAATCCTCTGGACGACTTTGGGTAGGATGCAGCCATCGATTAGTCGCTTTATCAGGTCCCAGTCATTAAAGGGATTCTCCCCCAGCTCTCCTTCAGAACCGTGGGACTCTTCGATGTCGGCTCAACGGCTACTCACCCTGCGGGCCACCAACTTCCTTCTCCTCCCCCTCTCAACCCCTGGCACCTCCTCGAAGTGGACCCCCGAAGCGGGAACCTCAGCGGGGGAACTCCTTGAAGAGGCCCGGGGAGTCAGAGGTTCGGCGTCTGAAGGAACGTCAACCGCGAGGACCGCTTGGGCAGGCGTGGCCGAGCTCGTCTCTTCCGTTCTGGCCTTCTTTGCCGATCTGGAGGCTGCGACGCCTTTTCTTTTGTGAGCCTTGAGGCCCCTGGCGAGCATCCATACTGCTTTGGTGTCCATTCCTAAAAAAAAAAGAAGAGAGAAGAAGAAGAAAAAAAAAAGAAGAGAGAAAAAAAAAGAGATCAGTGACGGGGTGAAAAAGGAAGAAGTGACACGAAAAAAAAAGGGGGAGAGAAGTAGAGCAGGAGAAAAGTAGAGGAAAGGAAAGATGAGATACTCGTAGGATCCAGGAGCTCAAGCCAATGTTGAACAAAACTGCTCCTTCAGAAGGTTGGGAAGGGAAGGAGCCGAATAACTAAGAAGCTTCCGACGGCCTGAAGGTCGTCCTCCCCCAGGCTAGGAGCCCGGTGGATAGAGTCCCTTAGGGAGCTCCAAGGGGGCAATCCCAGCCTCAAATGTCGGGCATTAGATGAAGAGGTACTTCCCCTTCCAGTTATGGATTGAATGTTGGGAATAGTGTCCCAAAGCCAATCATCAGCCTGTTGACGGTTGTGCTCCTTTTGTATTAGTACATGATTATTTTGGTATTTTTTCATCACAAATGTTTCATCTTCTAATGAACTCCTGTGTTGTGGTGAAGTCCTTAGGACTATTTAGACTCGACAAAGGAGGATTTGTCGTTTAGTCTTTAAACATGTTCGCGACCAAATGATACGTTGTTACCAAGGACGACAATATTTATCGAGCATAGGTCGTTGTGTGCCATATGGGTTGGTTGTCCTCATAACCAAAGAGTGTGGAGACACTGGTATGGCATACAGGTGAGATGTAATGGTACATCTGCACTGAACGTGACCAACTCCGGAGCTATTTCTGCTGTCAAGATTTGCTCCGATGGGATATGGGTATAAATGTCCCTCCAACCTGAGACCACCACGGTGACTTGCAAGCAACTCACTGCACTTAGGCACTGGACTACCTGAATTTCTAATTCAGTGACGGAAGGTTGCTGGGTGTAGTCAAGTACTTGACTTGTCGGTGCGTGTGTCAAGATGGGATTGACCACTCCAGTTTAGGAGCCATGTACAGTCGTGTTTCAATTTAGCAAAACCTTGGCCAGGGTAGTCCTAGTGAGGAGTCACAGGACTAATTGAGTTGAGCACGATTCGGATGATATCATCAGGGTTGACAGTTTAACCCTGAGTCATCCTAAACACAGGGGTCAAAAGGGATGAATTATACGGTAACCATATTCACGTAGGTTCTGAATGTTGCGATTGCGATTATTCGACCTATCCGGTCGTCGGGTACCATTGCTAGATGGTCACTTCGATTAGTACAGAAATTGGTTCCTGTGCTACCGGCTTAGGTTCGAACCTGTGGGGTCACACACATTAGAGGTTCCTTTCTGATCTGATGGCTGATTATGAGTCTTATCTATCTGGAACTCTATGATTGAGAATTAGGATTCTTTAATCATGAGTTCCACACATTTTGGGTACCGGGGTCAAAATTTTGAATTTCGAATTTTGAATTTGAAATTGAACTCTTTGATCAGGGTTTCATATCGATGGTCTCTGATGCCTGATTGCCCATCGGATTTGGACTCAACATTTATGAGAGGTTTAATTAGTAATTTAATCACTAATTAACTCAATTTGATTGAGTAATTATTTTTGGATCAAGTCTAATTGAATTGGATTCAGTTTGGATTGACCCGATTAGGTTAAATGTTGACCTAATCGCTAAGGTGGTTTAGTCCCTGATTTGATCAGGGGTTAGGTTTAGTTAATTCCTGATTTGATTAGGATTTTATTAAGCCTAATTAAGCCTAATTATGTTGGGTTTAATTTGGTCTAATTGTGCTCAACCTATTTTAAACTAGGTTGGCTCAATTTGAATCAAACCACCTTGTTTTAAATTCTCTGCGTCACCCAACTTCCTTGCACCCATTTGAATTCACGAGAAGAAACTTCTCGTGAAATTTTTCTCACGAAAAACCCTTCCCCACATCCTCATTTGTGCATCATTTGAATGGATAACTTATCACTTGCCCTTTCATCCTTATCCATTTTGTGTGCCACATTACTTACACGAGAAAAGGTTTCTCGTGAAACTTTTCCACGCACAAAGAGCCACGCCCCTTCTCTTCTCACGCCCAAAAGGATAGGGATAAGTTGGTTTTCATTTGAATTCAAATTTGATTTGAATTCAAATGTGTAACCTCTTGTCTTTATCCTCTCACGCGGATAAGACACGTTCGACGTTGTTTTAAAAAGAGGAGAAAGGTGGGACGTGCGTAGAAAAATTAGGAGAGAAACTTTGGGGTGTGAGGAAGGCTTCTGTACAAGGTGAAGGTCCAAAACCTTCCGAGAGAAAAAGAAAGAAAAGAGAGAAAATTGGGCGCAGGGTTTTTGGTGTGTACCCTAGGGTTTCTACCTAGGGTTCGGGAAGTGAGATTGGTGTGCCACGAGTGTCGTGAGTCCACCAAATTTCAAAGAGAGATCCATCAGCCTCTCAAGTAACTGTGCAGATGATCTGGAGCATCCGAGAAGTCGGCACACATCGATCGAAGGAGTTCGATCAACATCTGCCATCAAAAGGGTGAAATCACGAACTAGCATTCGTGAGGAGCTGATCAGACGGGAGCTTCATGTGGATGATCCGTAGAGGCCAGACAGTTGGGTGGCTGCGACGTGATGATCAGAGCCCTCCGACGGTGATCAGATTGCGGTGATCGACTACCCGCAAAAGGTGATGTGTTCTGAACACAGTACTGTAAAACGTTTACTGATTCAAATTTGAATTTTAAATTTAAATGTATGCTGTTGTATCATATTTAGATCCTAGTGTAGGGTTAATTAGTTTTAATTAATGAGATTAATTAATAATTCTGCTGTAAAATAGTAATTTTGAAAAAGTTTTAAAATTACCATTTTGCCCCTGCACTAAATTTTTGCTTCAATTGGTATCAGAGTTGCGCAGCGGAAGCATGGTGGGCCCATAACCCACAGGTCCCAGGATCGCAACCATGGCGGTAGGGGTGCCGATGCAATTATATCCCATGCCGATGAAGCAGCGAAAGTACTTAATTAAGAAATTTATCATGAATGTGTTAGATTAGATCTAAAAGAAAATTTATGATTTATTTTGAGTTATTTTCTGTTATGAAATGAGCAATAGAATTGCTGTTTATGAAATGTGCTGACCCGTTTGTGAAATGAGTTAACACATTTGGTGAACAGAAAATAAAATCTTTCAAATTTGAAAATTATTTTCGAAATGCCAAACCCTGACCCATCAGCCCAAGTACTTAATTAAAAGAATTAAGTATTGTCTAGTAGGTCTAGAATTGTGAATTAAGACCTAAGACAATTGCATAAACTTTTGGGTCAATGGGTTAGATGAATTAGGTCCATAATTGGGTTAGACCTAAGGTTAGTTTAAAAAAATAGACTAATTAGAGTAATTGATCAAATCTAATCAAAAGTTGAATTAGATTAGGTCAAGGATACTCTAGACTCAACTTCAATAGTTGTAGTTGAATGGGTCCATGTCTTTAACTAGACCAAGATGGACTTAATTCATGGCTACGCGGTGGAGCTCTATTTACTAAGTTGATCAAAATTAAAACTAATGAACCGGTTGGTGTCTAAGGTAAGTTCGGCAGTTTTGACCAGTGGTTCTTAAGCGGGAGCTACTCGCATTGATTCGATCATTGACGAGTTAATGGCAAATCCCCACCACTGATCTCACTTACCTGGCCAATCTGGTAAGTTAGATTTTGATTAGATCACTTGGTGATTAGAGCTCACCCATGTCATTAGGTAAATCAGTATGACTGATTTAGGTGCTCCTAATGCCAGCTTTAATTAAATCTTTTTTAATCTGACTTGGTGAAGTCAGTGAGAGGATTGAAATTGGCTGGATGATTTCTTCTCTATTATTCTTTAATAAAATCCTCAAAATTATTAGGTCCCTAAAATGATTAAGTTATAATGATAACTAAGTCATAGCCTCCCATTAAGTGAATGATAATGAGTCCATTAGTTCAATGATCATTGGAGGCCCAAAGGCCTGGTGCTCATTGGCTAATGGAATTATTATTCATAATATGATAATTTGATTGAGTCTTTCTGATGGTGGTTAGGTTGGCCGGCCAAAGTCGGGCCTGATCATTTATTGGTCCGATTCACTAAATTAAGTCATGTTAATGGTTGGACCTAACCAGATCTTTTCAGTGGAGGCCAAAGCCTACTGATTAGGTTCTGGGGCAAAATAAATTACTAGAAGTTGTTTAGAGAAACAACTGGTTAAGAACCTACCCATAGATGCACATGGATTGACCAACCAAAGTTGGGCTCGTGTGTAGTCTGTGTGGATTCTAGTACCCATTAAGGAATTAAAGTAATTTCTCGAATTGGAGGATGAGGCTACCAGTTCGTAAAAATATTGGAAAAAACTTTAGACTAAAGTCCAAGTCTTTAGTATTAATTTATGTACTAATAGAGGTCTCGTTTTCCTTTAAGCAGCTATGGCCACTACCCTGTCGCTCCGGTCATTATTAGATAATGACAAGCTCATGGGACCCAATTTCGATAGCTGGTATCGAAAATTAAAAATCATCCTTGAGCATGAACGGATCCTTTATGTAGTAACGGATCCAGCACCTGAGGAGCCAGCTCCGAACGCTAGTAAAGCGATTCGAGACACTTACTTGAAGTGGCTCAATGACCGCACCACCGTTCGATGTATTATGCTGGCAGCAATGAATGACGAGTTCAGCCGAAGGTTTGAGAACGCCCAGCCACAGGAGATGCTTCAAATGTTGAACGACTCCTTTGGCACGCCTGACGACGTTGAAAGGCACAAAACTAGTTGTGCTATTTTCAATGCTCGGATGAGGGATGGGGCCTCAGTCACTGATCATGTACTGTATATGATCGAGATGATTGAGCGCCTAAGCAAATTGGGCTTTCCTCTGTACGAGCAGCTCGGTAAGGATGCGATCCTTAATTCCTTGCCCAAGTCCTTCCTCCCATTTCTTACTCATTTTCGAATGACAAAGCCTGCAGTAAACTACCACGGATTGTTGGGGTTGCTGCAGAACTTTGAGAAGGATCACCAACTCCATAAGGAGTCGGTGAATGTAGTGGGAGGGTCTTCTTCTCGTCGTCAACCCTTTGGGAAGGGGAAGAAGAACAAGAAGAAGAAAAATAAGAAGGTGCAATCTCATGCTGGGACAGTAGCACGGGGTCAGACCAAGAAGCGCAAGCATGACCAGAGCCAGGCAGAGTGCTTCTTTTGCAAGAAGCACGGGCATTGGAAGAGGAACTGTCCTCAATACATTGCCTCCCTGGACCCGAACAGGCAAAAGAAGAAGCAAGGTAATTATATGATAACTCCTTGCAACTTTTCGATTTGTGATACTACTGCCTGGGTATTGGATACCGGAAGCCCTTATCATATTTGTAATTCGATGCAGGGTCTGCAGGTCAGTAGGAGATTTGATGAAGGTGAGAGGTTCCTGAATGTTGGAGATGGAAGCAAAGTTTCAGTTCTAGCTTTAAAAATCATGAGTCTTGTAATCAATTCTCATAATGTAATTCTGAGTGAATGTCACTATTGTCCAAGTTTTTTATTAAATATTATTTCTGTAGGCCTTTTGGCCATGTACGGTTATGATTTTTTAATAAAAGAAAATATTTGCAATATCATTTTGAATGGTGTTACAATATTTGTTGGACAATTAAATAATGGAATTTACTTACTATCACAGCCTGTTAATGTGGTTCAAAAATTCGATAAACACTCTAGAATAGATAATGTGTCAGAAGTCTACCTTTGGCACTGTAGGCTAGGTCATATCAATAAGAACAGGATAAACAGGTTGGCTCAAGAAGGAATTCTTGAAGTTAGTGATTGTGAATCACTTCCAACCTGTGAGTCCTGTCTTCTTGGAAAGATGACCAAGTCACCTTTTACTGGAAAAGGTGAGCGAGCTAGTGAACTCTTAGGTCTGGTACATTCTGATGTATGTGGACCCATGAGCTCAAGTGCAAGAGGTAGATTTTTCTACTTCATAACCTTCACAGACGACCTATCTAGGTATGGGTATGTCTATTTAATGAAGCATAAGTCGGAATCATTTGAAATGTTCAAACTATTTCGAAATGAGGTAGAAAAACAAACTGAGAAGTGTATTAAAACTCTTCGATCTGATCGAGGAGGTGAATATCTTTCCAATGAGTTTCTGACGTATCTAGGGGAGAATGGGATTCTCTCTCAGTGGACTCCTCCTGGAACACCACAGCATAATGGTGTGTCTGAGAGGAGGAATCGGACCCTGTTAGACATGGTTCGATCCATGATGGGGTTTGCTGGTCTGCCAATCTCCCTCTAGGGATATGCGCTCGAATCGGCTTGTTACCTTCTAAATAGAGTTCCGAGTAAGTCTGTAGCCAAAATGCCATATAAGATATGGATAGGACGTAAGCCAGTACTCTCGCACCTTAGGGTTTGGGGGTGTCCGGCTTATGTTAAACGTTTAATTACAGACAAGCTTGGACCTAGGTCTGACAAATGTAATTTTATAGGGTACCCAAAAGAGACCAAAGGGTATTATTTCTACCTTGCTGATGAGCAAAAGGTGTTTGTCTGCCTTAAGGCAATCTTTTTAGAAAAGGAGTTCCTTAGTGAAGGAACTGTTGCCTCTAAAGTCGAACTTGACGAAGTTCGACAGGTGGAAAAACCGACACATGTTACTGAACCTGAACCAGATTTGATTAGATCAGATCCAGAGCCCATTGATTATGCACCCTTAAGGCGGTCTGGTAGAGTACCACATCAACCGGACACATATTATGGTTTCTTGGTCCGGGATGGTGATCCTATCGAACTTGATGAAAATGATGAGGATCCGATCACCTACATGGATGCAATGCAGAGACCTGACTCTGAGAAATGGCTAGAGGCCATGAAATCCGAAATGGAGTTCATGAAGGTCAACGATGTGTGGACATTGGTTGACCCACCCGAAGGAGTAAAACCCATAGGGTGTAAGTGGGTCTTCAAAAGGAAGAGGGGCGTAGACGGAAAGGTGGAGACCTATAAAGCCCGTTTGGTTGCCAAGGGATATCGTCAACATTATGGTATAGACTATGACGAGACGTTTTCTCCTGTGGCAATGCTCAAATCCATTCGGATTATGCTTGCGATAGCTGCCCATCTGGACTATGAAATCTGGCAGATGGATGTGAAGACAGCTTTCCTAAACGGAGAGCTGGACGAAGAGGTGTATATGATACAACCTGAAGGGTTCACATCTACAGATGAGTCTAAGGTGTGCAAGCTACAGAGGTCCATTTATGGACTTAAGCAGGCATCTCGGAGTTGGAACATACATTTTGATAGGACGATCAAAACGTATGGCTTCGTTAAGAATGGAGAAGAACCCTGCATTTATAAGTGGGCTAATGGTCCAGCAGTAGTATTTCTTGTATTGTATGTGGATGACATTCTCTTAATCGGGAATGATGTCCCTGCATTACAGGGAATAAAGATTTGGCTATCGTCACAGTTCTCCATGAAGGATCTGGGAGAAGCTTCCTACATCCTAGGGATGAGGATCTATAGGGATAGATTCAAAAGGTTGCTTGGCTTATCCCAGTCCACGTACATTGATACTATGCTGAAAAGGTTCAGCATGGAAAATTCCAAGAAAGGCTATCTACCGATAGGCCATGGAATTTCTCTCTCGAAGAGGGATTGTCCGACAACACCTCAAGAGAGAGAGCGTATGGGTAGGATTCCATATGCTTCGGCAGTGGGATCTATCATGTACGCCATGACATGTATACGACCAGATATGGCATACTCACTAGGGGTAGTGAGTAGATACCAATCTGATCCAGGAGAGAATCACTGGAAGGTTGTTAAAACCATCCTGAAGTATTTGAGAAATACTAAGGACCAGTGGCTTATATATGGTGAATCGGACTTGAGACTTATAGGGTTTACAGACTCTAGTTTCCAGTCTGATCGAGATGATAGCAAGAGTGTGTCAGGATTTATTTTTACCCTTAATGGTGGGGCTGTCTGCTGGAAGAGTTCCAAGCAGCACACTGTGGCTGATTCAGTATGCGAGGCGGAGTATATTGCTGCATCAGATGCTGCCAAAGAAGCGGTGTGGCTGAGGAAATTCATCACCGAGCTCGGAGTAGCACCCTCCCTTGTTGGTCCAGTTCTGCTCTACTGCGACAGCTCTGGAGCCATTGCTCAGGCGAAGGAACCAAAGGCACACCAGCGGACGAAGTATATTCTGCACCGCTACCATCTCATCCGGGAAATCATGGATCGAGGTGACGTCGACCTTCAGAAGATCGATGGGAAGGAGAACCTGGCCGACCCATTCACTAAAGCCATTGCGGTGAAGGAGTTCAACGACTACAAGTCGAAGATGGGTATTAGATACTGCACCGATAGGCTTTAGGCCAAGTGGGAGATTGTTGGGAATAGTGTCCCAAAGCCAATCATCAGCCTGTTGACGGTTGTGCTCCTTTTGTATTAGTACATGAATTATAAATAAATAAAAATTATTTTGGTATTTTTTCATCACAAATATTTCATCTTCTAATGAACTCCTGTGTTGTGGTGAAGTCCTTAGGACTATTTAGACTCGACAAAGGAGGATTTGTTGTTTAGTCCTTAAACATGTTCGCGACCAAATGATAAGTTGTTACCAAGGACGACAATATTTATCGAGCATAGGTGGTTGTGTGCCATATGGGTTGGTTGTCCTCATAACCAAAGAGTGTGGAGACACTGGTATGGCATACAAGTGAGAAGTAATGGTACATCTGCACTGAACGTGACCAACTCCGGAGCTATTTCTGCTGTCAAGATTTGCTCCGATGGGATATGGGTATAAATGTCCCTCCGACCTGAGACCGCCACGGTGACTTGCAAGCAACTCACTGCACTTGGCACTGGACTACCTGAATTTCTAATTCAGTGACGGAAGGTTGTTGGGTGTAGTTAAGTACTGACTTATCGGTGCGTGTGTCAAGATGGGATTGACCACTCCAGTTTAGGAGCCATGTACAGTCATGTTTCAATTTAGCAAAACCTTGGCCAGGGTAGTCCTAGTGAGGAGTCACAGGACTAATTGAGTTGAGCACGATTCGGATGATATCATCAGGGTTGACAGTTTAACCCTGAGTCATCCTAAACACAGGGGTCAAAAGGGATGAATTATACGGTAACCATATTCACGTAGGTTCTGAATGTTGCGATTGCGATTATTTGACCTATCCGATCGTCGGGTACCATTGCTAGATGGTCACTTCGATTAGTACAGAAATTGGTTCCTGTGCTACCGGCTTAGGTTCGAACCTGCGGGGTCACACACATTAGAGGTTCCTTTCTGATCTGATGGCTGATTATGAGTCTTATCTATCTGGAACTCTATGATTGAGAATTAGGATTCTCTAATCATGAGTTCCACACATTTTGGGTACCGGGGTCAAAATTTTGAATTTCGAATTTTGAATTTGAAATTTGAACTCTTTGATCAGGGTTTCATATCGATGGTCTCTGATGCCTGATTGCCCATCGGATTTGGACTCAACATTTATGAGAGGTTTAATTAGTAATTTAATCACTAATTAACTTAATTTGATTGAGTAATTATTTTTGGATCAAGTCCAATTTAATTGGATTCAGTTTGGATTGACCCGATTAGGTTAAATGTTGACCTAATCGCTAAGGTGGTTTAGTCCCTGATTTGATCAGGGGTTAGGTTTAGTTAATTCCTGATTTGATTAGGATTTTATTAAGCCTAATTAAGCCTAATTATGTTGGGTTTAATTTGGTCTAATTGTGCTCAACCTATTTTAAACTAGGTTGGCTCAATTTGAATCAAACCACCTTGTTTTAAATTCCCTGCGTCACCCAACTTCCTTGCACCCATTTGAATTCACGAGAAGAAACTTCTCATGAAATTTTTCTCACGTAAAACCCTTCCCCACGTCCTCATTTGTGCGCCATTTGAATGGATAACTTATTACTTGCCCTTTCATCCTTATCCATTTTGTGCGCCACATTACTTACACGAGAAAAGGTTTCTCGTGAAATTTTTCCACGCACAAAGAGCCACGCCCCTTCTCTTCTCATGCCCAAAAGGATAGGGATAAGTTGGTTTTCATTTGAATTCAAATTTGATTTAAATTCAAATGTGTAACCTCTTGTCTTTATCCTCTCACGCGGATAAGACACGTTCGACGTTGTTTTAAAAAGAGGAGAAAGGTGGGACGTGCATAGAAAAATTAGGAGAGAAACTTTGGGGCGTGAGGAAGGCTTCTGCGCAAGGTGAAGGTCCAAAACCTTTCGAGAGAAAAAGAAAGAAAAGAGAGAAAATTGGGCGCAGGGTTTTTGGTGTGTACCCTAGGGTTTCTACCTAGGGTTCGGGAAGTGAGATTGGTGTGCCACGAGTGTCGTGAGTCCATCAAATTTCAGAGAGAGATCCATCAGCCTCTCAAGTAACTATGCAGATGATCCAGAGCATCCGATAAGTCGGCACACATCGATCCAAGGAGTTCGATCAACATCTGCCATCAAAAGGGTGAAATCACGAACTAGTATTCGTGAGGAGCTGATCAGACGGGAGCTTCGTGTGGATGATCCGCAGAGGTCAGACAGTTGGGTGGCTACGACGTGACGATCAGAGCCCTTCGACGGTGATCAGATTGCGATGATCGACTACCCGCAAAAGGTGATGTGTTCTGAACACAGTACTGTAAAACGTTTACTGATTCAAATTTGAATTTCAAATTTAAATGCATGCTGTTGTATCATATTTAGATCCTAGTGTAGGGTTAATTAGTATTAATTAATGAGATTAATTAATAATTCCACTGTAAAATAGTAATTTTGAAAAAGTTTTAAAATTACCATTTTGCCCTGCACTAAATTTTTGCTTCATTGAAGAGGGAGCACCTTTCAACAACCCCTTCTTGCCAAATTGGAGGGAGAAATACCACCAGTCCTTTGCCGAGGGGTGGTACTTGAAGGTGTAAAAATGCCTGAACAAAGAAAGAGATGGATGAACTTCGACTACATGGCAAAGGGAGAGGAACCCTATCAGAAAGCTAAAGAAATTCGACGCAACTGAAGCTAAAGAAATATCTAAAAAATGGAAAAGAGCGACGACGAAGGGTGGAAGCAGAAGATGGAGCCCAGCATGGAAGGCCTCTTGA
Source organism: Elaeis guineensis (assembly GCF_000442705.2). Taxonomy (NCBI): domain Eukaryota; kingdom Viridiplantae; phylum Streptophyta; class Magnoliopsida; order Arecales; family Arecaceae; genus Elaeis; species Elaeis guineensis. The sequence goes on from NC_025997.2 coordinate 77,388,001, forward strand.
TACAGGTAGAAACGACCGGGTGGGGGGGTGCTAGCCCGATCGGCGAGACCAGGAAGCTCCAGATCATACTCCGGAGGAACTCTATACTGAACCGTTATTAGTAAAAGTTCATCCGGAGTCAAAGAACAAGGTATGGCGTTCGACGTAAAAATCGGACGAGACCCAGCCCTAGATGAGGGTTCGTCTACAGTATGAGGGTTCTGGGGGGCTGAGGCGGACGAACTCCCAGAACCACTAGAGGCGGAGGTGCCAGAAGATATTTCAAACAAGGACCCTAAAAATCTTGGAGAAATTAGGCAAAATAAGAGGCGAAAGGTTCGTAGGGGACCAAACCAGGGGAATGCGGTGGAAGAAAAATGGAGGAGAAAGGGCACCTAGATGGCAAGAAGAGAAATGAAAGTTCTGGGACTAACCTAAGTCGCTCCGAAGGATGCAGAGGTGTGAGGACAGGGATGACTCGCAGAACGCTTAGGGCCAAGGTGGACGCCAAAGGGGGTCAGAGCTCTCGGAGAGAAGGCAGACACCGACAGAACTTTCAGGCGGAATGAAACTCCTGGAGGCGGAAAGGCGGGTTTAAATAGACCCTGGGATCCGGTGCTATAATGATCGCGGATCTCCCCAGGCCGACCCACGCTCGCCACATGTCCCACTCGCCACGGCAGGTGGCTAAAAGTAGCTGACAGCTGACAGAGTCATTACTGTGCCGTACCTGGATCAACGCTCCAGCAAAAATTTCGAAAGATCCCTTCGAATCACCCCGATTTGAAAAGACCCCGATTAAATGCCAGAATATCTGAGGGCGATCATGCACAGGATTCAAGGGGACAACTTCGGCTGTGATAATTTTTCTGTACTTCTTTCATTCGAAACTCGAACTCGAAAGTAGGGGGACTGGTGTTGTGTATAAAATCCCCCCTAGCCAAAGTTCGTGTCAGGAGTGACCCTCCAGGGGTTTTACCGACGTCCGACCTTCGGTGACATCTTTTCGAACCTCTCCGATGGCTGAGCCTCCGCAACATTCCCAAGTTCTGCCGACGGATAAACCCCCACCAGCGTCGATCGGACTCCTACGGGAGCCGGACCTCATCCCTGACTTCAACCGCAGGTAGACTTCATCCGGACTTTTACGGGAGCCAGACTTCGTCCCCGACTTCAACTGCAGGAAGACTTCATCCGGACTCCTACGGGAGCTGGACTTTATCCCCGACTTCAACTGCAGGAAGACTTCATCCGAACTCCTATGGGAGCCAAACTTCGTCCCCGACTTCAACTACAGGAAGACTTCATCCAGACTCCTACGGGAGCCGGAGCTCGTCCCTGACTTCAACCGTAGGTAGACTTCATCCGGACTCCTACGGGAGTCGGACTTCGTCCCCTACTTCAACTGCAAGTAGACTTCATCCAGACTCCTACGGGAGCCGAACTTCGTCCCCTACTTCAACTGCAGGTAGACTTCATCCGAACTCCTACGAGAGCCGGACTTCATCCCCGACTCCGACTACAGGAAGACTTCATCCGGACTCCTACGGGAGCCGGACTTCGTCCCCTACTTCAACTACAGGTAGACTTCATCCGGACTCCCACGGGAGCCAGACTTCATCCCCGACTTCGGCTGCAGGAAGACTTCATCCGGACTCCTACGGGAGCCAGACTTCATCCCCGACTTCAACTGCAGGTAGACTTCATCCGGACTACTACGGGAGCTAGACTCCTTCCCCGACTCAACTGCAGGAAGACTTCATCCGGACTCCTACGGGAGCCAGGCCTCGTCCCCGACTCCGACTGCAGGAAGACTTCATCCGGACTCCTACGAGAGTCAGACTTCGTCCCATACTTCAACTGCAGGTAGACTTCATCCGGACTCCTATGGGAGTTGGACTTCATCCCCGACTCCGACTGCAGGAAGACTTCATCCGGACTCCTACGGGAGCCGGACTTCTTCCCCGACTTCAACTACAGGTAGACTTCATGCGGACTCCTACGGGAGCCAGACTCCTTCCCCGACTTCAACTGCAGGAAGACTTCATCCAGACTCCTACGGGAGCCGGACCTCATCCCCGACTTCAACCGCAGGTAGACTTCATCTGGACTCCTACGAGAGCCAGACTTCGTCCCCGACTTCAATCGTAGGTAGACTTCATCCAGACTCCTACAGGAGCCAGACTTTATCCCCGACTCTGACTGCAGGAAGACTTCATCCGGACTCCTATGGGAGCCGGACTTCATCCCCGACTTCAACTGCAGGTAGACTTCATCCGGACTCCTATGGGAGCCAAACTTCATCCCCGACTTCAACTGCAGGTAGACTTCATCCGGACTCCTACGGGAGCCGGACTTCATCCCCTACTTCAACTGCAGGCAGACTTCATCCAGACTCCTGTGGGAGCCGGACTTCATCCCCGACTTCAACCGCAGGTAGACTTCATCTGAACTTTTACAGGAGCCAGACTTGGTCCCTGACTTCAGCTGCAGAAGACTTCATCCGGACTCCTACGGGAGCCGGACCTCGTCCCCAACTTCAACTGCAGGTAGACTTCATTCGGACTACTATAGGAGCCAGACTTCGTCCCCGACTTCAACTGCAGGTAGACTTCATCCGGACTCCTACGGGAGCCAGATTTCCGTCCTGAACTCCTGTTGCAGATAGACCTCACCCCGAATTCCTACAAGGGTCGGACTTCGAGCTTCTCCTGCAAGCGACCCATTCCGAGCTTCTGCTACAAACGATCTACTTCAAATTTTTATCACGAGCGGTCCGTACCGGATTCATTGTGGATGAATTCCTTTCGGATTTCTATTGCAAATAGGCCTCGGTCGAGATTCCTCGACAAATGATCCCCATCCGGACTTCTACGGAGATCGAACTCCAACCGAACTTCGGTCGACATGTCTGGACCCCCTGGCAGGCCATAGTAACGGCCACGACTCTGCTCCACTTCCTACGATGGATTTTGCGTGGCTCCATCACTCCCTGGCAGACCACACTAATGGCCATGACTCTGCTCCATTTCCTGCAACGGATACCATGCGGCTCCTCCACTCTCTAGCAAGTCACGACAACGCACCCGCTCCACTCCCCGCAATAGACTCCACGTGGCAGTTCATGGTGATGCCCATGATTCCACTACTCTTCATAACAAGCTCCTTCTGGCCCCGAACGGCCCACTGCCAGACAGTTACAAACGTCGCTATCAGTCTGTTGTGCCCTCCGCCTATAAAAAGGGGACCCCAGATACGTAATTCTCTAAGCTCTAATTTCTATCCCAAAAACTCTGCTAAAATTTTCGTTCGAGTACTCCATTCTTGTTGAGGCAGAGAACTGACTTTAGCGTCGGAGGGTCTTGTTGGAGCACCCCCAACTCTGGTCTAGACTTTCTTTGCAGGTCCCGGTGGCGACCGCGACTCCCCCGACTCCAGCTTCTTTGATGCGGGCGGATTTTTGCACCAACACTATCTTTGGAAGAGCTTCTTGGATCATTGATGACACATGAGCTGAGCATGAAACAACATCAAGAGGAAGAAGTCAAAAAGAAAGAACAATCGCCCTCAAATCCATAGCTCAACTAGATGAAGAAACTGATGACACCAAAAATGAAGAGCAGGATGAAGAGATGGCACTCATTACCAGAAGGTTCAGGAAGTTTTTGAGGAAAAAGAAATAAGGAATGAGGAAGAGGCCACTCACAAAAGGAGAACAGAGCAAAGAAAAGGATAAAGACCAACCCCTTATCTGCTATGAATGCAAGAAATCAGGATACTTCAAGTCCGAATGCCCACAACTGAAGAGGGGTCCCAAGAAGTACAAGAAGAAGGCCATGATGGCCACTTAGAGTGGGAGTGATGACTCAAGCTCCGAAGAGGAAGACTCAACTGAACAAGCCAACTTATGCCTTATGGCACATGAAAATGAGGTAAATTCTGAAACTCCTAGTGACTTTACATTTGAAGAACTTCATAAAGCTTTTTATAATTTAATTGATGAACTAAAGAAACTAGAGATAAAGAACAAAGATCTAAAATCAAAAAATCAATCTTTACTGAAACAAAATGAAAGCATTTCAATTGAAAAATCTACCCTGTTTCAAGAAAATCAAAATTTAAAGAATGAAATTGCCAAGCTAAAACCAATAGTTGAAAAATTCACCTTGAGTTCTAATAAACTTAATATGATTCTTGAAAATCAAAAGGCCGTGTATGATAAGGCTGGACTTGGCTATAACCCCTTGAAGAAACAAAAGTATCTGAAAAATATCTATGTAAACTCTTCAAGTAACAAGTTTTCTAATATTACTTGCTTCAAATGTGGTAGAGTAGGACACAAGTCATACACTTGCTTCTCTAACAAATCTGTAAACTCAAATGTAAAGAAAATATGGGTTTTGTTGGGTATAAAATACCCTCAGCCGAAGTTCTTAGCAGGATTGACCCTCCCAAGACTCCTCCGGCTTTCGACCACAGACGGTATCTTCCCGGACTTCTCCAACAGCCGGATTCTCACGGTGCTGACTGAATTCCCCCGACGGATGAACTCCCACTACACCACCCGAGCTCCTTCAACATGAGTTCCCCCAGTTATCTATTAAACCACCCTAAGCACTCACCACGCTCCGCCGCCAGCCGACTTTCTACGACTATCAGCTGCTCCCCGAATCCCTTCCAGACTTCCTCCAGCCAGGTTCAACTCCAATCCGAACTACCTCGAACTCCGCCAATGGCTGAACTTCTCCAACGGTAGATTCCTACAACTACCAGACTCAGCTCGGACTCCTACGGGAGCCGGATCTCGTCCCCAACCTCGACTGTGGAAAGGCTTCGCCCGGACTCCTACGGGAGCTGGGCTCTGCCCTCAACCCCGATTGCTGGTAAACTTCGTCCGGACTCCTAAGGGAGCCGGACTTCATCCCTGACTTTGATTGCAGGTAGACTCAGCCCGAACTCCTACGGGAGCCGGATCTCCCCGACCTCAATTGTGGAAAGGCTTCGCCCGGACTCCTACGGGAATTGGGCTCCATCCTCGACCTCGATTGCTGGTAAATTTCATCCGGACTCCTAAGGGAGCCAGACTTCACCCCTCACTTTGATTGCAGGTAGACTTCGCCCGAGCTCCTATGGGAGCTAGACCTCATCTCCAGCTCCAGCTGCGGGAAGACTCCGTCCGGACTCCTATGGGAGCCAGACCTCGTCCCCGACTTCAACTGAAGGAAGACTCCATCCAGACTCCTGTGAGAGCCAAACTCCAAACTCCTCTCAGACGGGTGGCTAGCCACCTCTCTCCGCCAGACACCCCAGTCGAACTCCGACCGATAGGCCTGGACCCCCTGGCAGCCCGTAGCAACAGCCACGACTCTGCTCCACCTCTTGTGATGGATTCCATGCGGCTCCATCACTCCCTGGCAGGCCGCAGCAATAGCCATGACTTTGCTCCACCTCTTGCGATGGATTCCACGTGGCTCCATCACTCCCTGGCAGGCCATAATAATGGCCACGATCCTGCTCCACTTCCTGCGACGGATACCGCACGATTCTTCCATTCTCTGGCAAGTCGCGACAACGGACGCCGCTCCGCTCCCCATGGCAAACTCCACGTGGCATGCCCCAGTGATAGCCACGGGTCCACTCCACTACTCTCTGCAACAAACTTTTCCTGACTCTGGGCGGCCCACTACCAGACGGTTACAGACATCGCTATCAGTTTGTTGCCCCCTCCGCCTATAAAAGGGGGACCCCAAATACGTTATTAAAAAAGGCTCTATTTTCTATCCCAAAACTTTGCTAAAATTTTCGTTTGAGCACTCCATTCTTGTTGAGGCAGAGAACTGACTTGAGCGTCGGAGGGTCTTGCCGGAGCAACCCCACCTCCGGTTTAGACTTCTTTTGCAGGTCCTGAGGGTGACCGCGACCCCCATAACTCCAGCTTCTCCAGCGCAGGTGGATTTTTGCACCAACAGGATTGGCGCTAGAGGAAAGGCCTGTGTCTTCGCAGTACCCTTGTTCTTAAAGGAGCGCTCAACGGGACCGCCCCCAGGCATCTTTTCCGGCATCCTCTCCTCCTTCCTCCAATTGGTCTTTGCCTGATGCCTCCCCGCAAGGCATCCACGCGATGATCCACGGCCTCCGCGACCAGATCTCAGGCTCCGACCTCACCTCCAGTTTCCTAGCCTCCTCCTCCTCCTCCGGCAATGACCGTCGGTGCGGAGCAATTTGATCTGCTGGCACAGCAGGTCAGAGGCCTCACTGAAGCTGTGCAGGCCATGCAGCAGCAGCAGCAGCCGCAGGCATCAGTGCGCCTAGAAAGAGTATCATCGGAACACCAGAATCCGATGATAGGGTGGGCCACTTGGGCCAGCCACCCTATCTTTCCTGGGAAAATGAACCCGAGGGTGGAGAGCCCTCAGTCGGATCACGACTCCACCCCTGGAAGATCTCTACCCCCATTCTGCCAGAGGACCCTCGAGACCCATAGTCGAGAGGATTTTCTGGATCGGAGGCTCTAGGAGATGAACCGGCGGATCGAAGAACTCCGCCACGCTCCCCCCGCTTATGGTGAGGATATTTGCACTGACCCTCCCTTTTCTCAAATGATCATGCAGGAACCGATCCCACCAAACTTCAAACTCCCCCAGTTCGAAAGCTACGACGGGACTTTGGACCCGGTTGATCATCTAGAGGCCTTTCGGATGATGATGCTACTTCATGGCACGCCCGACGCCATTCTATGCCGAGCCTTCCCATCCACCTTGAAGGGAGCGGCGAGAAATTGGTACTCGATACTGAAGTCGGGTACCATCTTTTCCTTCGATCAGATGAGCCACCAATTTGTGGCCCATTTTGTCAGCAGCCGGCGCCCCCAGAAGGGTTTGGAGTCCCTCATTAATATCAAGCAAAGGGAGGGGGAGTCTATTCGGGCCTACATCAATCGTTTCAATGTCGCAGCGCTGGAGGTCCGAAATTTGGACCAATCGGTAGCAATGGCCGCTCTGAAGGGCGACCTTCAGAAGAATGACCTTTTGTTCTCCCTGGAGAAGAAGTACCCCAGAGATTTTGCTGATCTGTTGGCTCGGGCTGAAGGGTACGCCCGAGCGGAAGAAGCCTTCAAAATGAAGGATGAGGAGACTGCGAGAGAGCGGCAGGCGGGAGACTCGAGTAAGCCCGCAGTCGAAAAAGGGGCGAGAGAAGCTCGGCCACGTTCTCAAACTCCTCCCGGGCACAAGCGTGTCCATACTCCTCCCCGGGTACGTAGGCAGAGAAGTTCGGACCATGGAGTTTGGCGGGGTTCTCCATCGAGAAGATTCCACAACTACGCCCCCCTCAATGCCTCAAAGACCCAGGTACTGATGGAGGTCAGGAAGCAGCTCCCTAGGCCAGAGAGGATGCGCACACACCCCGGGAAGCGCAACCCCAACAAGTTCTGTCTCTACCATCGCGACCACGGCCATGACACGAAGGAATGCATCCAGCTCTGAGATGAGATCGAGGAGCTCATCCGGCGAGGTCGACTCGATAGGTTCATTCGACGTCGGTCTGAGGGTAGAGAAGATCGGCCAAGGGCCCTGCCGCAGCCTGAACCACCAAGGAGGGAGGAGAAGCCCGGAGATCGACCTCCAATCGGGACCATCAACTCCATCACCAGAGGGCTTCAAGGAGGAGCAGACCTTCCATGACCATGGGATTCGAGAAACCTGTAAATGTACTACTCACGACTTTGCTTTGAATCAAAATTCTTTTCGACTTTGCATGTCTTTCCCTTTTGGTATGGACTTGTTACGATTAGGGATAACCCCTTCAAACAATTAAAACAAGGTCATGTTAGGAACAGGAGGAGAACCTCATCCTAACATGAGCAAAATGAAAGTCCGATTATTTTAAGATCGGATCGGGGGAAAGGTCCATATAATGGCCCTTAAGCGCCCCCAAGGTCATGTTAGGAATAGGAGGAAAACCTCGTCCTAACATGAGCAAAATGAAAGTTCGATTATTTTAAGATCGGATCGGGGGAGAGGCCCATATAATGACCCTTAAGCACCCCCATGATCATGTTAGAAACAGAAGAAAAACCTCATCCTAACATGAGCAAAATGAAAGTCCGATTATTTTAAGATTGGGTCAGGGGAGAGGCCCATATAACGGCCCTTGAGTGCCCCCAAGGTCATGTTAGGAGCAGGAGGAGAACCTCATCCTAACATGAGCAAAATAAAAGTTTGATTATTTTAAGATCGGATCGGGGGAGAGGCCCATATAACGGCCCTTAAGCGCCACATGGTCATGTTAGGAACAGGAGGAGAACCTCGTCCTAACATGAGCAAAATGAAAGTTCGATTATTTTAAGATCGGATCGGAGGAGAGGCTCATATAACGGCCCTTAAGCGCCCCCATGATCATGTTAAGAACAGGAGGAAAATCTCATCCTAACATGAGCAAAATGGAAGTCCGATTATTTTAAGATCGGATCGGGGGAGAGGCCCTACAATGCCCTAATGTGCCCCCACAGCCATGTTAGGGACAGGAGGAGAACCTCGCCCTAACATGAGCAAAGTCAAAGGCCCGGTTCTTTCAGATCGGATGGGGGGAAAAGCCCTACAACGCCCTAATGTGTCCCCACAGCCATGTTAGGGACAGGAGGAGAACCTTGCCCTAACATGCGCAAAGTCAAAGGCCCGGTTCTTTTAGATCGGATGGGGGGGAGAGGCCCTACAACGCCCTAATGCATCCCCACAGCCTTGTTAGGGATAGGAGGAAGACCTTGCCCTAATATGAGCAAAGTCAAAGGCCCGGTTCTTTTAGATCGGATGGGGGGAGAGGTCCTACAACGCCCTAATGTGCCCCCACAGCCTTGTTAGGGACAGGAGGAGGACCTCGCCCTAACATGAGCAAAGTCAAAGGCTAGGTTCTTTTAGACCGGATGGGGGGAGAGGCCCTACAATGCCCTAATGTGCCCCCACAACCATGTTAGGAACAGGAGGAAACCTCATCCTAACATGAGCAAAGTTGAAGATCCGGTTCTTTTAGACCGGATGGGGGGAGAGGCCCTCACAACGACCTTTATGTGCCCCCACAGTCCCATCGGGAATAGAAGGAGAACCTCATCCAAACCTGAGCTGAGATCAACTACATCAAGGACAGAAGGAGGACCTCATCCTGACAATGACAAAAATCAGACTGTCCAACAAAATTGGATAAGGGGGAAAGTCCCCTCAATGGCACCTCTACACTCCTACGCGACCCCTCAAAAAGCAAGGGGAGGACCCTCACTCGAAAAGAGGAGGAAAGTTAAGAAGGAAAGCGATGAATTATACCAGCAACAGACAAAAAACAAACCACACCAAAGACCTAGGGAACCTTGTCTCAACAAAGACGGGAAGTTCCTACCAAACATCCCCGGCCTCTAAGATGGCTCTCGACACAGGTCAAGAAAATAACAACCCGTTCGAGGTAATGTGGAGCTCGGACCACCGAGCTCGAGCCTACGGCCATGGACGACAAGAAAAGCAAATCAGCATGGCGACAACCGGGTGCCTCCAAACGACATCGACGTCGGACAAGTCAAAAGACAAAAGAAGTTCGGCGGATGATAATTTAATACATTATGTGGACGAGGTAACACAAAATCTCCTTTCCATTTCATTCACAAAATATACACTACAAAGCCCAGCAGGCCAAAGGAAGGAAAGCAAAACAACAAGAACAAGATAAAACAACAAAAGAAAAAATGTATACACAGGAAGACGGAAGGACAAAAAGAGTCCTAAGGGGACCCGACTTCCTCCGACCTCGAATTTTAGGCTTCGATCCTCGCCAGGGAACCCCTTAAACATTCGACTTCTGCTTCCAATTCTCTCTCTCATTAATATCTCCATGTACCTTCAATGAGATCGCTGGCTTTCATTCTCCGCCTCTCGATGCCTTTTTCTCAGGACCTCGAATTCTGCCTCCGCATCCCTGACGGCCTGTTGCTCGCATACCAGCTGGATCTTCAATTGCTGCAGCTCGGCCTTCCCCTCCCCGAGAGCGATGGATAGTTCTTCTGTGATCCTCCTCAGGGATTGGAGTTCGTCGAAATCTCAGGCGAAGGCAGTTTGAGCCCCCTGAGTTGGCTGCCTTCGAAGGTGGGCAACCTCATCGGTTGCCATCCGGAGCCTCCCCTTGTATTCATCCACCTGCTTGCGCCAGCCAGCCTGGTACGCATCGTAGCTCGCCTCGGCATCCTGGAGCTGCTGCTGGAGGTCGGAGACCTTCTTTGACCACTCCCTATCGCTATCGGCCCGAGTCAAAAGTTGGGATGAACTTCCCTCCAGCTGGCCAATCCTCTCCCGGGCAGTCGACAGCTCCACCCTGAGGGAACTAATTTTTGTGGCTTGAGCCTAAATTTGATCGCTGGCACGCTTCTTTTGTTCCTCAAGCTCCTTCTCAAAGTTCGCCTTCCTCCGGCTGTACTCCATGATCCCCTTCATGTGAAGATTTCGAAAGTAGGTGGCCTCCGCGGTGGCTTCGAAATGACTCTCCCTCAACCTGCGAAGCTCGCCTTCCATCTTCTTCGACCTTTTTGTTAAATGGAGGACTTCCTTCTTCAGCCGCTGGATTGTAGACTTCAGCGGAATCCCCTGAGGCAAGGGAAGCGCTTCGGCAGGGTCCTGCCATCGGGAGGTCAACGTGTTAAAACGCAGCTCATTACAAAGAAGAAGAAAGAAAGAAAGAAAAAGAAGAGAAGAAAAGTCCCCCAAAAGGAAGAGACCAATTTTATTGACTGAACGTTTCTTGAAGACAAAAGAAAAAAGAAAAATGGCAATAAAGGAAGAATACAAAGTTAGAGGTCTTGGACCTCTGGATCAACGGGGGGACTCGGCACCTCTGGGGGGTGGACCGCGGTGGCTGCAACGGTGGTGGAGGGTCTGGCTTCATCCTCGGATGCCTCGTCCAAGAAGCTGAGGTCGAGCTCGGGGAATTTCATGACCATCTTCTCCTGGCAGAGCTCGAACCCTTTATTGAATGCGGCTTGGCCGAACTCAACCTTCAACTTCTTCATTTCGGTGGAAGTCTTGAACTCCTCCACCGCTTGACTCTTGGCCTTCGAGACCAGGGTCGGGATCTATTCCGTCATGTTGGCAACCTCGGCCTCCACCCTCCTCACCATCTCCTCCAGGTCGGCCTTCTGTTCCGTCGAGGTCTGTCTCTCTCTCTCAAGCGCCTCTCGGAGACCGACCTGCTGACCTTCCACCGCCTTGTTTGTCGTCTCGATATTGGCGAGGAGTTGATGCCCGAGCTGCAAGGGCAACAGGAGAGTCAGAATGGGAGCTGAAAAGTTAATTAAATGAAGAAGCGAAAGGAAAAAGGAGGATGAATCTACTTACCTCGAGGAAGGCCCCCAGCGAGTCTCAAACTCGTTGTGTAGGATCGACGTGGACGATCCTCTGGATGACTTTGGGCAGTGAGCACCCATCTACCAGCTTTTTTATTAGATCCCTATCACTAAAGGGATCATCCCCCTGCTCCTCTTCAGAGCCGTGGGACTCTTCAGTGGCAGCCCGACGACTGCCAACCCTGCGGGCCAAGGTCTTCCTCCTCTTCCTCCTCTCACCCCCTGGCACCTCCTCAGGATGGGTCTCTGAAGCGGGGACCTCGGTAGGAGAACTCAAACCCCTCGGGGAAGCCCGGGCTGTGGGATGCTCAGTGTCTGGAAGGACATCGATGGCTAAGGTCGCTTGGGCAGGCGCAGTCAAACTCGTCCCCTCCGCTCTGGCCCTCTTCGTCGGCCCGGAGGCCACGGCGCCCTTTCTTTTGAGAGCCTTCAGGCCCCTGGCAAGCATCTGTGCTTCTTCGGCGTCCATGCCTAAAAAAAAAAAAAAAGAGAGAGAGAAAGAGAAAAGAAAAGGAGGGCATGAAAAAGAAGAAAAGAAGAGAAGTGGGAGAAAGAGAGGAAAGGAAAAGAAAGAAAAAAAAAAAGAGAGATGAAATACTGGCGGGATCTAGGGGGCTCAGGCCGATGTTGAACAGAAACTGCTCCTTCAAGAGGTTGGAGAGAGAAAGAGTTGGATATTTGAGGAGTTTCTGGGAGGCTTGATGGTCGTCTCCCTCCAGGCTGGGCGCCCGACGGATGGAGTCCCTCAGGGAGCCCCAAGGGGGCAATTCTAGCCTCAAGGTCGGGCATCGAATATAAAGAAACTTTCACTTCCAGTTATGGATAGAAGAAGGGGCACTCTTCAGTAATCCCTTCCTACCGAACTAAGGAGAGAAGTACCACCAATCCTTCGTCGTGGGATGACGCTTGAAGGTGTAGAAGTATCTAAACAAGGAAAGGGTGGGCTGGACTTCGACTACATGACAAAGAGAGAGGAACCCTATCAAAAATCTAAAGGAGTTCAGTGCAACCAAAGCCAGAGAAATATCCAGAAATCGAAAAAGAGCAATGACAAAAGGCGGCAGAGGAAGCCGGAGTCCGACACGGAAGGCTTCCTGGTACAGGCAGAAGCAGCCAGGGGGAGGGGCACTAGCCCGGTCGGATGGGTCAGGAAGTTCCAGTTCATACTCCGGAGGAACCCCATACTGAACTCTTATCAGTTGGAGTTCGTCCGGAGTCAGAGAACAAGGAATGGCATCCGGTGCAAAAATCATACGAGGTTCAGCTCTACCATCGGTTCATCTACCGCCTGAGGACTCTGGGAGATCGAGACAGACGAACTCCTAGAGCCGCTAGAAGAAGAACCCCTGGAAGACATCTAAAATCACACGAAGACCACTTATAGAGGTGAAATCCCTAAAAATCAGGGAACATCACGGACAAGGTCCTGGGGGACTGATGTGCAGAGCAAAAGGAAGAAAGATCGAACGGCAAAAAGAAGAACAAAAAGGAGAAGGAGTTTCGAGACTAACCTAGGCGATTCGGAGAAGTATGAAGGTGCGGAAATGGGGATGGCTTGAGGAACGCCTAAGGCTGGGAAGGGCGCTGAGAAAAACCGAAGTTCTCAGGAAGAAGAAGGATGCCAGAACGAGACCGTCGGATAGAGCGGGACTCTTGGAGGAGGAGTGCAGGTTTAAATAGGCCCTGAGATCCGACATAATGACGATTGCGAATCCCCTTTGGCCGGTCTCTTTTCGCCACGTGTCCCACTCACCACAGCGGGAGGTTAAAAAGTGGCAGACGGCTGACAGTGCCTTTATTGCGCCATGCCTTGAGTATCGTTTCGCTGCAGGTTCCAAAAGAGCCTCTTCGGATCGCCTCGATTTGAAAAGACTTCGGTGCACGTGCATTAAATGCCAAAATATCTAAGGACGATCGCGCACGGACATCGAGGGAGCAACTTCAGCTGTGACAATCTTTCTGTACTTCCTTCATTCGAAATTCGAACTTGGAAGTAAGGGGACTGGTGTTGGGTATAAAATACCCTCAGCTGAAGTTCTTAGCAGGATTGACCCTCCCAAGACTCCTCCAGCTTTCGACCGCAGACGGTATCTCCCCGGACTTCTCTAACAGCCGGATTCCCACAGTGCTGACTGAATTCCCCCGACGGACGAACTCCCACTATACCACCCGAGCTCCTTCAACATGAGTTCCCCCAGTTATCTATTAAACCGCCCTAAGCGCTCACCAAGCTCCGCCGCCAGCCGACTTTCTACGACTATTAGCTACTCCCCGAATCCCTTCCAGACTTCTTCCAGCCAGGTTCAACTCCAATCCGAACTATCCCGGACTCCGCCAATGGCTGAACTTCTCCAACGGTAGATTCCTACAACTACCAGACTCAGCTCGGACTCCTACGGGAGCTGGATCTCATCCCCGACCTCGACTGCGGAAAGGCTTTGCCCAGACTCCTACGGGAGCCGGGCTCCGCCCTTAACCCCGATTGCTGGTAAACTTCGTCCGGACTCCTAAGGGAGCCAGACTTCATCCCTGACTTTGATTACAGGTAGACTCAGCCTGAACTCCTACGGGAGCCGGATCTCGTCCCCAACCTCGACTACGGAAAGGCTTCGCTCAGACTCTTACGGGAACCGGGCTCCATCCTCGACCCCGATTGCTGGTAAATTTCGTTCGGACTCCTAAGGGAGTCGGACTTCACCCCTGACTTTGATTGCAGATAGACTTCGCCCGAGCTCCTATGGGAGCCAGACCTCGTCTCCAGCTCCAGCTGTGGGAAGACTCCGTCCGGACTCCTGTGGGAGCCGGACCTCATCCCCGACTTCAACTGAAGGAAGACTCCATCCAGACTCCTGCGAGAGCCGGACTCCAAGCTCCTCTCAGATGGGTGGCTAGCCACCTCTCTCCGCCATACACCCCAACCGAACTCCGGCCCATAGGCCTGGACCCCCTGGCAGGCCGCAGCAATAGCCACGACTCTGCTCCACCTCCTGCGATGGATTCCACGCGGCTCCATCACTCCCTGGCAGGCCGCAGCAACAGCCACGACTCTGCTCACCTCCTGCAACGGATTCCATGCGGCTCCATCACTCTCTGACAGGCCAAAATAATGGCCACGATCCTGCTCCACTTTCTGCGATGGATACCGTGCGATTCTTCCATTCTCTGGCAAGTCGCGACAACGGACGCCGCTCCGCTCCCCGTGGCAGACTCCACATGGCACGCCCCAGTGATAGCCATGGGTCCACTCCACTACTCTCCGCAACAAACTCCTCCTCACTCTGGGCGGCCCACTGCCAGACGGTTATAGACATCGCTATCAGTTTGTTGCCCCCTCCACCTATAAAAGGGGGACCCCAGATACGTTATTAAGAAAGGCTCTATTTTCTATCCCAAAACTCTGCTAAAATTTTCGTTCGAGCACTCCATTCTTGTTGAGGCAGAGAACTGACTTGAGCGTCGGAGGGTCTTGCCGGAGCAACCCCACCTCCGGTTTAGACTTCTTTTGCAGGTCTCGGCGGCGACCGCGACCCCCACAACTCCAGCTTCTCCGGTGTAGGCGGATTTTTGCACCAACAGGTTCCAAAAAGAACCATTATGACTAACCAAAAAGGACCCAAGAAAGCTTGGGTACCTAAAATAAAAACTTGACTTTTGCCTACAGGTGTTTCTAGCATCCCAAAGAGAAAACAGGAAATGATATCTTGATAGCGGATGCTCGAGACACATGACTGGTGATGAATTCCAATTCATCACACTTGATGCTAAGAATGGAGGGATGGTCACCTTTGGAGACAATGGTAAAGGAAAGATCATCGGTATAGGTAACATTGGTATCACTCCCTCCAAGTACATTAAAAATATTTTGTTAGTAGATGGTTTAAAGCATAATTTACTAAGCATTAGTCAATTTTGTGATAAAGGATATAAAGTTATTTTTGAATCTTCTGTTTGCATTGTAACTAGTCCTATTAATGAAGGCATTAAATTTGTTGGACATAGACATGGTAATGTTTATGTGGTAGATTTGAATGATCTATCCAAGATAAACATGCAATGCCTAGTATCCTTGAATGCCAAGATTAATGAGACTAGTTGGCTTTGGCATCGTAGGCTTGCACATATTAGCATGCATTCACTTTCAAAACTCATTAAGAAGGAATTGGTTCTTGGTTTACCAAAATTGAACTTTGAAAAGGATAGAATCTGTGATGCATGCCAACTAGGTAAAGAAACAAGAGTTTCATTTAAACCTAAAAATATTATTTCAACCTCTAGACCTTTAGAGCTATTTCACATAGATTTATTTGGACCTACTAGAACTACTAGTCTAGGAGGAAAACGATATGGTTTTGTAATTATTGATGATTTTTCTCATTTTACATGGGTTTTCTTTTTGGCACACAAGGATGAAACTTTTCAAGTTTTCTCTAAATTTTTTCGAAAAGTCACAAATGAGAAAGGATTTTCAATTTAAAATATTCGAAGTAATCATGGAACCAAATTTGAAAAATAAGACTTTGAAAAATTTTGTGATGAAAAAGGAATAGACCATAATTTTTCTGCACCTAGACACCCCAACAAAATGGTGTAGTAGAAAGAAAAAATAGAATCCTAGAGGAAATGGCCCGCACCATGCTATGTGAAAGCAACCTTCCAAGATACTTTTGGACGGAAGCTATTAACACAACATGTTACACATTAAATCATGCTTTAATTAGATAAATTTTAAAGAAAACCCCCTATGAGCTTTGGAAAAGAAGAAAACCTAATATTGCATATTTTCATATTTTTGGTTGCCGATGTTTTGTATTAAACAATGGTAAAGAAAGACTTGAAAAATTTGATGCAAAATCCGATGAAGCAATTTTTCTTGGTTACTCCTTCTCTAGTAAAGCTTTTAGGGATTTTAACAAAAGAACCTTAGTAGTAGAAGAGTCAATACATGTTGTCTTTGATGAAACTAACGATCTTCCTTCAAGGAAGAATGAAGGTGTTGATGATGCAGATCCTCTTATAGAAGGAATGAAGGAGATCACTTTGAAAGATTCAACAATTCAAGATGATGAGGAACATGAAGACAAACAGGATGAGGGAGGTGAAGAACAACAAGAACAACCTCAAGGTACAAATGACCTACCCAAAGAATGGAGGTATGTTCACAATCACCCTAAGGAGCTAATTATTGGTGATCCTTCACAGGGTGTAAGAACTCATTCTTCACTTAAAGATGCATTCAATCATTTTACTTTTGTCTCTCATCTTGAACCTAAAACTATTGAAGAAGCTGAAAAAGATTATAATTGGATTAATACAATGCAAGAGGAACTTAATCAATTTGAAAGAAATAATATATGGACTTTAGTATCAAGACCTAAAAATTATTCAATAATTGACACAAAATAGGATTTTAGGAATAAGTTAGATGAACATGAAAATGTAATAAGAAATAAAGCAAGATTGGTTGCTAAAGGTTATAATCAAGAAGAAGGAATTGATTTTGATGAGACATTTTGCACCTGTTGCTAGACTAGAGGCAATTAGTCTTCTACTTGCATATGCTTGCTTTATGAAATTTAAATCATTTTAAATGGATGTCAAAAGTACTTTTTTGAATGAATATATTACTGAAGAAGTCTATGTAGAATAATCCTCAAGTTTTGAAAATCATGCTTTTCCTGATCATGTTTTTAAATTAAATAAAGCTCTATATGGTTTGAAACAAGCACCCAGGACTTGGTATGAAAGGCTAAGTAAATTTTTACTTAATAATAGTTTTTTAAGAGGCAATGTAGACACAACCTTTTTCATTAAAAGAAATCAAGATGATATATTAGTTATACAAATATATGTTGATGACATTATCTTTCGGTCTACTAATGAATCTCTCTGTCAAGATTTTGCAAAGCTCATGCAGGGGGAGTTCGAGATGAGCATGATGGGAGAACTTACATTCTTCCTCGGACTTCAAATCAAACAAACAAGGGAAGAAATCTCCATCACCCAAAGCAAGTACACAAGAAAATTACTTAAAAGATTTGGAATTGAGAACTCCAAAGCAATTGGCACACCCATGAGCCCTTCATGTAAGCTTGACAAGGATGAAGAAGGTAAAAGTGTAGACTTAAAATTTTATAAAGATATGATTGGCTCTCTACTGTATTTAACTGCTAGTTGACCTGATATTATGTTTAGCGTTTATCTTTGTACTCGATTTCAATCAAATCCTAAAGAATCTCACTTGAATGCTGTTAAAAAAATCCTTAGATATTTGAATGGTACTCAAACTCTAAGATTATGGTACTCTAAGGACTCATTAATTAATTTAATAGGATATTCAGATGCTGATTTAGCTGGATGTAGATTAGATAGAAAAAGTACTAGTGGAACTTGCCAATTTTTTGGAGTTAACCTAATCTCCTGGTTTAGCAAGAAACAAAATTCGGTAGCACTGTCTACGGCCGAGACCGAATACATTACAGCCGGAAGTTGTTGTGCTCAAATCTTATGGATTAAGCAACAACTCGAAGATTTTGGTATCAAACTTAATGAAACTCCCATAAGATGTGATAACACTAGTGCTATAAATCTTACTAAAAATCCAATTCAGCATTCTAGGTCCAAATATATTGAAATTAGGTATCATTTCATAAGAGAACATGTTCAAAATAAAGACATAATTCTTGACTATGTTTGTACTGAAATATAATTAGCCGACATCTTTACAAAGGCCCTAAGTGAAGATAGATTCTGTGAAATTAGGAGAGAACTAGGAATCCTTGATCCATCTGCTTAAATGTCTCTTTAATCCCAAGGGATCAATGTCAAAAACTCCTTGAACTTAATTCTCACCATTTCTCTTGGGATTAAAAGCTCAAAATTATCATTCTCATAATTGGTCATTGAGCAAATATCCTTCTCCTAAAGTTTCAAATTTTTCAAAAATTATCTCATCATTTTTCTGAGTTTCCATGTGCCATGAGTCGACCCCTAGGGTCGACCCAAGGGCAAACTTGAAATATTTTGGTTAAAATCTCATGGGCTCTTTCTTTTTATTGAAAACCCGTCCTTTGAGCCGACCCATTCCACCGTCTTCTTCCTCCCTCCAAGCCATAGGTCCCCTTTTCTTCTTCTCCAAACCCAAGTCCTTCCCTCAAGACTCTTCTCCCATCACCCCTTACACCTCAAATCAACCCTTAGGAATCAAGCTCTTCCCCTTCTCCACCCTTGTTTGGAGCGGATTGAGCGTGCCTTAGATTTTACCCTTCTCTTCCAAATCGAGGTATCACTCCTCCAAAAATCCCTATCCTTCCATCAGAAACTCTTCATCTCACCCTCACATTTGCTCTCCCAAGCTTCGTGATAGTCTCATCAGTGCAAATGGCTCCGAAAATGAAGCTCCCACAAAGAAGGAAGTCGGTCCGCGAGTTGGAAGAAGGCGTGTGCAGGAAGAGATAGGCAACCCAGACCTCATCAGCTTCAATCCATGCTTCGGCATCTGCTCCAGCTTCTTCTCGGTCTCCATTAAGCCCCAGTAAGATTTCCTTATCTGATAGAAAGGTAGAACCCGGGAAAAACATAGATTTTAGATTTTTTGAAAAAGAGGGGTTCTCTATCGGTTCAAAAATCAAAGATCAAGGTTGGGGATTCTACTGCTCACTTAAAGAAATTACCTATGTGGATTTGGTTAGAAAATTTTATCTGAACTTGAGCTATGACAATGGAACAGTAAGATCCACTATTAAGGGTATAGAAATCTGTCTAGATCCTGTACTTTTGGGAAAAATTCTTCATTTACCCTGTGAGGGATACTCAAACATAGAACTCCCAGACAAGGAAGAAGGAATTAATGTGATTCTAGGAAGAACCTTCTCGGGAAGCCTAAACAAACTAGAGGCCAAGATCCTTTCCATTGAGATGAGGATACTACATCAAATGGTAACAAAGCTTTTCTTCCCTAGAAGTGGTAGACATGACCTCCTCTCAGGCCAAGACATCTGCATTATATTTCAAGTGATTACCCAAACCCCCCTAAGCCTCCCAGCATTAATGATTGAGGCCATGAGAGAAACCCTGAATAGATCCAAGGCACATCTGCCTTTCGGTATGGCCCTCACTTTGGTATTCAGGAGGTTTGGAGTTAGTTTTGAGAGGGAGGCAGTAGCTAGGCTTTCTCACTCTGATACCATCAACCAACATACTTTGCACCGCATGGGATTTACTAAGACTGATGGTGGTTGGACTAAAGGTGTAGAAGAGAGAGCTGAGGACAGAACTGAGGATAGAGCTAAGGAAGAAGGACCATCTTCACCCCTCCATGATCTCAGGGCAGCATCTCCAGACATTCAGTTCATTTCAGATCACAAGGCTGGTCCATCAGAGTCTACGAGGAGGCATACTCCAGTCCGACAGTCAGACAGCAGAGCACATCCCTCAGAGATCAGATTAGCTAATGACCAGATAGAGATGATCTCTCAGCGTGTGGCTTCTTTACTATCTCGACAGATGGGTACTTCAGTTTCTGCTCAGGGATCGACAGTTCATGATATATCTGATCAGACACTGATCCCACACATCTCCACTGTCTTCCAGATGATTACAGATCAGTCAGCTCGTATTCAGCAGCTTGAGGGTTGTGTAGTGAGATTGACTGCTAGGGTATTCGACTTGCAGAGGCAAGTACTGGCTCTTGCCCATCCACATCCCACTTCGGACATCACTGAGGTCTCAGACCTATCTGCGGAGGCAGCCAGACTTAGAGGAGTCTTGGAGAGCGGATTTGACTTTCTGAGAAAAGAGATCAGAGGCTCTAGTGAGCATGCATCCACCCAGTTCACTGCACTGCTTCAGTCTGTTTCGAGAGCCTTAAACCTTCTGGACACTATCAGACTATCACTTGCAGCACAGTCCATTGCTTCGCAGCCTTCAGGATCTTCTCACCCGCCCACTCGTGCCGGCACCTCCACTCGTGGCAGAGGCAAACGGGGTCGAGGTCGAGCCCTTGGTTGTGATCCTTCATCTCCTCACCCCATCTCCGATTCATCTGACTCTGATCCATCCAGTCATGATCTCTACTAGATCCTGTTTAGCTAGTCTTTAGTTTTAGTCTAGGAACTATCTTTTGGGCCATGTAATGATGTTGACTGATTGACTTTTGAATTTTGGTATATGTATTGGAACAACTATGTAATCAGTCACTTTTTGATTATAAATATATACTCCTTGACTTTCAATGAATGACTTTCAAATTGAGTTGCTTTTAATTATGTGCATGCAAAATAACTCATATCCATGATGTAAAATACTATGAATTGCAATATGGTATCCAATTGGTATATCTTTTATGTTTGCCATATTAAGGGGGAGTAAAACAATAAGCAATTAAGAAACAAGCAATTAGCAAAAGGAAGAAATAGAGTAAATATATTTAAAAACAAAGGGGGAACTAAAGAATCTCTATTGATGCTGTCAAAAAGGGGGAGAAATAATCAAATGAGCAAATGAGATATTTTCAAAGCAATTTTCAAATGAGCAAATGAGCAAATATCAAATGAGCAAATGAGATATTTTCAAAGCAATTTTCAAATGAGCAAATGAGCAAATTTCAAATGAGCAAATGAGATATTTTCAAAGCAAAGCAAATGAGATATTTTCAAAGCAATTTTCAAATGAGCAAATTTTCAAAATGCTAAGCAATTGAGAAATAATCAAATGAGCAAATGAGTAAATTTTCAAATTGTTAAACAAATTGTTAGGCAAATGAGCAACATAAGCAAATGGGCACATGTATCATGTGCTAAAGAATCAATTTTCTTTACAAACAAATGCATTTATAAGAAATTTTCAAATTGATAGCAAATTTTCCATTTATCCTCCAACTACCTATGATGCATTTCATTCCAATACATGGCTATAATATTCAAATAATGCATCTTCATAACTTTAAAATTTATGCTCAACATTTTATATATATGCTTTTGCTCAAGTATTTTGTCATCATCAAAAAGGAGGAGATTGTTGCTCCTTGGATTGATTTTGATGATTACAAAGCATTTGAAGGGGTTTCTAATCATTTTTGCTTGAAAAAGACTTGTTGCATTTCAGGGGCAAAATCATAATTTTACCAAACCCTAATTTGAAAGCATCAAGTGCTAGAACAAAAGATTTGTGATCCATTGGTGAAAATTTTATAGTTTTTGGACATGTATTTTGAAAGATATTCATAATTGAAAATTTGAGTCGACCCCATGAGTCGACTCATGGTACAAAGAGCTGATTGGCACACAGATTTTTTGGCTGGCATAGTCGGTGAGTCGACTCCATGGGTCGACCCCCCAGTATGAGTCGACCCATGAGTCGACCTCTGCTGTTTTTAGGCCAAAATTATAGAACCATTATTTTTTGCTGTTTTCCACAGAGGTCGACCCCATGAGTCGACCCATGAGTCGACCCCTGTGATGGAAAAGTTCCACAACGATAAATTTTTAACCCATTTTAAGCGTATTTAATGCTCATTTAATGTGGACTAACGGCTCTATTTCAGCCCAGATTGCTCTCCACCATTCCTTAAAGCTATAAAAGGGACAAAAAGGTGGGAATAAAAAAGAAGAGAGATTTTTGAAGAGAGGATTTCAAACATACTTTACAGCCCTAAGCAAGAGCTCACTCAAAGCATTCAAGAAGCTTTTAATTCAAGCTCATCAACTCCTCAAGTGCTCATTCAAGTCTCCAACCACTTTGAGAAAATCAAAAAGAGCCTTCTTCTCTTTGAGTAAAGTGTATTTAAAGCCTCATTCGCTTATTAAAGGAGCTTCTTTTATATTTTCTGTGCTATTGATTGTAATACTCTGTTTGAGTTATTGTTTTTGTTTTGAAAGGATTCCAAAACAAGGAAAGGTTGATCCGAACATTGAATCGGAGTGTATTGGGTTGGCTTGTACCCGAAAAATAAGTGGACTAGTTTGGGATAGCTAGAGTCGAAGGTTCCGACGAGTGTATTCAAATTGAATACAAGTTAGTGGATTAGAATTCTCAAGTAGGAGCTTGGGGAGTGGATGTAGGTGCAAGGTTGGCACTGAACCACTATAAATCTTTTTTGTTTGTGTTGTGCCTAATTGCTCTTCTTTAGAACTTCTTTATTCTCTTGCATTCTTGTATTTAACCATTAGCCTTGAATCAATTATACTCTTTTTATTTATTTAGCTATAGTTAAATAATTTTCATAAGATATAAGTTAAGGTTAAAATTTTTAGAAACCCAATTCACCCCCCCCCTCTTGGGTTGCATAGTTGGGCAACAGGTGATCGGATCCTCATCATTCTCATCAGTTCGATGGGATCACCATTTTGGACTAAGAAATCGTAGTATCTATCCGACTGACGTGGTACTCTATCGGATTGCCTTAATAGTGCAGGTACATTGGGCTCCAGATCTAATCTAATTAAATTTGACTCAGGTTCAGCTATTGGTGTCGGTTCTTCTACCTGTTGAATTTCATCAAGTTCAATCTTAGAGGTAATGGCTCCTTCACCAAGGAACTCTTTTTCTAAAAAGATTGTCTTAAGGCTGACGAACACCTTTTGTTCATCAGCATGGTAGAAAAAATATCCTTTGGTCTCTTTGGGATACCCTATGAAAGTGCATTTGTCAGACCTAGGTCTAAGTTTATTTGTAACTAACCGTTTGACATAGGTCGGGCACCCCCAAACCCTAAGGTGTGAAAGTGCTGGCTTACGTCCTGTCCATATCTCATATGGAGTCTTAATTACAGACTTACTTGGACCCTATTTAACAGAATGCATATCCCCTTTCAGACAAAAAAGTCGATTCGAGTGCATATCCCCAGAAGAATATCGGCAAGCTGGCAAAACCCATCATGGATCAAACCATATCTAACAGAGTCCGATTTCTCCTTTCAGACACACCATTATGCTGTGGTGTTTCTAGAGGAGTCCATTGGGAGAGAATCTCATTCTCCCCTAAATATGTAATAAACTCACCAGAAAGGTATTTTTCTCCTCGGTCAGACCGAAGAGTTTTAATACTCTTTTCAGTTTATTTTTTTACTTCACTTCAAAATCGTTTGAATATTTTAAATGAATCCGACTTATGTTTTATCAGATAGACATATTCATATCTGGATAGATCATCTGTGAAAGTGATGAAGTAGAAATATCCACCTCTAGCACTTATGCTCATGGGCCCGTATACATCAGTATGTACTAGGCCCAAAAGCTCAGTAGCTCTCTCACCTTTTTCAGTAAAAGGTGATTTGGTCATTTTATCAAGAAGACAGGACTCACAGGTTGGAAGTGATTCACAATCACTGACTTCGAGGATTCCCTCTTGAGCCAACCTATTTATCCTGTTCTTATTTATATGACCTAGCCTACAGTGCCATAAGTAGATATCTGATACACTGTCTAATCTAGGGTGCTTGCTAGTAGAATAGACTATGTTAACAGGTTGTGATAACATATACACACCATTGTTCAAATGTCCACAAAAAATAGTAACACCATTCATAATGATATTACAAACTTATTTATTTATAAAAATTTCATAATCATTTTTGGCCAGAAGGCCTACAGAAATAATATTTAAAAAGAAACTGGGACATAAATGATAATCATTAAGAACAACGGTATGGGACTCAAATATAAGTTTCAAGATTTCTAATGCTAGAACTAGAACTAGTCTTCCATCTCCAATGTTAAAGAACCTTTCACCTTGCTCGAATCTCCAACTGACCTGCAACCCTTGCAATGAATTGCAAATATGGTAAGGGCTACCAATATCCCATACCCAGTCAGTTATATCATAAATAGAGAAATTGCAAGGAGTTATCATATAAATACCTTGCCCAGCACCAGCTTGCTTCTTTCTCTGCCTGTTCGGGTCTAGGGAGGTAATGTACTGAGGACAGTTCCTTTTTCAGTGCCCCCACTTTTTACAAAAGAAGCATTCAGCTTGACTCTTATCGGGCTTGATCTTTCTGGTTTGGCCCTGCACTAATGTCCCAGCCTAAACTTACACCTTCTTCACTTTCTTCTTCTTGTTCTTCTTTCCTTTCTTAAAGGGTCGAGAACCAAAAGACGAACCTCCCACTAAGTTCACCGATTTCTTATGGAGTTGGTGATCCTTCTCAAAGTTCTGAAGCAACCCCAGTAACCCGTGGTAGTTTACTTCAGACTTTGTCATTCTATAATGAGTGAGGAATGGGAGATAAAACTTGGGCAGCGAGTTCAGTATTGCATCTTTTCCAAGCTGCTCATGCAAGGGAAAGCCGAGCTTGCTCAAACGCTTCATTAGCTCGATCATGTACAATACATGATCAGTGACAGAGGCACCATCCCACATTTTGGCATTGAAGATGGCACAACTAGTCTTGTGCCTCTCCTCATCATCGGGTGTGCCAAAGGCATCCTCCAACACTTGAAGCATGTCCTTTGGCTGAGCTGTAGTGAATTTTAGAGCAGGGATAAAATGATAATTTTAAAACTTTTTCAAAATTACTATTTTACAGTAAAAATTATTAATTAATCTAATTAATTAACATGTATTAATCCAACACAAGGATCTAAATATGATATATATAGCATGCATTTAAATTTAAAATTTCAAATTCTCTACAGTAAATATTTTACTGTTATGTGTTCAAAATACATTACCTTCATACAGATAGTCGATCGCTGTAGTCTGATCACCGTCGAAAAGGTCTGATCATTGCAATATAGCCACACAGTGTATCTAGCCTCTATGAATCATCCACATGAAGCTCCTGATCTGATCGGCTCTTCACGAATGCTAGTTCATTGCAGAACCCTTTCGACGGCCGGTGTTGATCGAACTCTTTCAATCTTGATCTACTGACTCTTTGGATACTCTGGATCATCAACAAATATACTTGAGAGGTTGATGAAGCTCTTCCTGAAATTTGGTGGGCTCACGACACTCGTAGCTCACCTTCTCACTTCCCGAACCCCAGGCAGAAACCCTAGGGTACTCACTGAAAACCCTACGCCCACTTTTGTTTCTTTTCTTTTCTTTTCTCTCAAAAGTTTTTGAACTTCCAACTCATGCACAAGGCTTCCTCACGCCCACTATTCTCTCTCAGAAAAATTCTACGCACGCCCCACCTTCTTTTCACTTTTAAAATAATGCACTACACGTCTTATCCGCATGAGAGGATAAAGATAGGTGGTTGCTCACTTGAATTCAAATCGAATTTGAATTCAAATGCAAACCAACCCATCCTTATCCACTCTGGGCGAGAGAAGAGAGGAGGCATGGGTTCTTTGTGCATGGAGAATTTACATGAGAAACTCTTTCTCATGTAGATTAAATGGCGCACAAGATAAGGTGGGTGGCACATGGATTAGTTGCCCATTCAAATTCAAACATCCTTTGAATTTGAATGGCCAACAAACCAATCTTTATCCAGATAAATGGTGCACAAGGGAGAGCGTGGGAAGGTTTCTGTGTGGGAGAAAATTCATGAGAAGTTGTTTCTCGTGAATTCAAATGGGTGCAGATAAGTGAGGTGGCGCAGGGAGATGAGGTCAAAGTGGTTTCAACCTAATTGAGCCAACCTAATCAAAATAGGTTAGGCACAGTTAGACTAAGTTAAACCCAACTTAATTAGGCTTTATTAGACTCAATAAAATCTTAATCAAATCAAGAATTGACTAAACCCAACCCCTGATCAGATCAGGGACCAAACCACCTTGGCGATTAGGTCAACACTTAACCTAATCGGGTCAAACCCAACTGAATCTAATTCTATTAGACTTGATCCAAAAATAATTACTCAATCAAATTGAGTTAATTAGTGATCAAATTACTAATTAAACCTCTCATAAATACTAAGTCCAAATCCGATGGGCAATCAGGCATCAGAGTCCATCGATATGAAACCCTGATAAAAAAAGTCCCAAACCAGTGGGACTCTTGACCCCGATACCCAAAATGTGTAGAACTCATGATAAGAAAATCTTGATTCTCGATCACAGAGTTCTAGACACATAGGACTTAAAGTCCACGAGCATTAGGACTCTTCATCAGCCAACAGATCAGATAAGAACCTCTAATGTGTGTGACCTCGCAGGTTCGAACCTAAGCCGGTAGCATAGGAACCAATTCCTGTACTAATCGAAGTGACCATCTAGCAATGGTACCCGACATCTGGATAGGTCGAACAGTCACAATCACAACACTCAAAACCTACGTGAATATGGTTACTGTATAATTCATCCCTTTTAACCCCTGTGTATAGGATGACTCAGGGTTAAACTGTCAATCCTGATTAGATCATCCGAATCGTGCTCAACTCAAACAGTCCTGTGACTCCTCACCAGGACTACCCTGGCCAAAATTTTGCTAAATTGAAACATGACTATACACAGCTCCTGAACTGGAGTGGTCAATCCCATCTTGACACACGCATCGACAAGTCAAGTACTTGAGTACACCCAGCAGCCTTCCGTCACTGAATTAGAAATTCAGGTAGTCCAGTGCCTAAGTGCAGTGAGTTGCTTGCAAGTCACCATGGCGGTCTCAGGTCGGAGGGATAGTTATACCCATATCCCATCGGAGTAAATCTTGACAGCAGAAAAAGCTCTGGAGTCAGTCACATTCAGTGCAGATGTATCCTTACATCTCACCTGTATGCCATACCAATGTCTCCACACTCCTTGGTTAAGAGGACAACCAACCCATACGGCACACAATGACCTATACTTGATAAATATTATTGTCCTTGATAACAACATATCATTTGGTCATGAACAGGTTTAAGGACTAAAGACAAATCCTCCTTTGTCGAGTCTAAATAGTCCTATGGACTTCACCACAACACAGGAGTTCATTAGAAGATGAAACAATTTATGATGAAAAATATCAAAATAACTTTTATTTATTTATAATTCATATACTAATACAAGAAAGAGCACAATCGTCAACAGGTTGACGATTGGCTTTGGGACACTATTTCCAACAATCTCCCACTTGGCCTAAAGCCAATCGGTGCAGTATCTAATACCCATCTTCGACTTGAAGTCGTCGAACTCCTTCACCGCGATGGCTTAGTGAATGGGTCGGCCAGGTTCTCCTTTCTATCGATCTTCTGAAGGTCGATGTCACCTCGATCCATGATTTCCTGGATGAGATGGTAGCGACGTAGAATATGCTTCGTCCGCTGGTGTGCCTTCGGTTCCTTCGCCTGAGCAATGGCTCCAAAGCTGTCACAGTAGAGCAGAACTGGACCAACAAGGGAGGGTGCTACTCCAAGCTCGATGATAAATTTTCTCAGCCACACCGCTTCTTTGGCAGCATCTTATGCAGCGACATACTCTGTCTCGCAAACTGAATCAGCCATAGTGTGCTGCTTGGAACTCTTCTAGCAGACAGCCCCACCATTAATGGTAAAAACAAATCCCGACACACTCTTGCTGTCATCGTGATCAGACTGAAAACTAGAGTCTGTAAACCCTATAAGTCTCAAATCTGATTCACCATAAACAGGCCACTGGTCCTTAGTATTTCTTAAATACTTCAGGATAGTTTTAACAACCTTCCAGTGATTCTCCCCTGGATCAGATTGGTATCTACTCACTACCCCTAGTGAGTATGCCACATCTGATCGTGTACATGTCATGGCGTACATGATAGATCTCACTACTGAAGCATATGGAATTCTACCCATACGCTCTCTCTCTTGAGGTGTTGTCGGACAATCCCTCTTCGAGAGAGAAATTCCATGGCCTATCGGTAGATAGTCTTTCTTGAAATTCTCCATGCTGAACCTCTTCAGCATAACATCAATGTACGTGGACTGGGATAAGCCAAGCAACCTTTTAGATCTATCCCTATAGATCCTCATCCCTAGGATGTAGGAAGCTTCTCCCAGATCCTTCATGGAGAACTATGACGACAGCCAAATCTTTATTCCCTGTAATGCAGGGACATCATTCCCGATTAAGAGAATGTCATCCACATACAATACAAGAAATACCACTACTAGACCATTAGGCTACTTATAAATGCAGGGCTCTTCTCCATTCTTAACGAAGCCATACATTTTGATCGTCCTATCAAAATGTATGTTCCAACTCCGGGATGCTTGCTTAAGTCCATAAATGGACTTCTGTAGCCTGCACACCTTAGACTCATTTGTGGATGTGAACCCTTTGGGTTGTATCATATACACCTCTTCGTCCAGCTCTCTATTTAGAAAAGCTGTCTTCACATTCATCTGCCAGATTTCATAGTCCAGATGGGCAGCTATCACAAGCATAATCCGAATGGATTTGAGCATTGCCACAAGAGAAAATATCTCGTCATAGTCTATACCATAATGTTGATGATATCCCTTGGCAACTAGACGGGCTTTATAGGTCTCCACCTTTCTGTCTGCACCCCTCTTCCTCTTGAAGACCCACTTACACCCTATGGGTTTTACTCCTTCGGATGGGTCAACCAATGTCCACACATCGTTGACCTTCATGGACTTCATTTCAGATTTCATGGCCTCTAGCCATTTCTCAGAGTCAGGTCTCTGCATTGCATCCATGTAGGTGATCAGATCCTCATCGTTTTCATCAAGTTCGACAGGATCGCCATCCCAGACCAAGAAATCATAGTATCTGTCAGGTTGACGTGGTACTCTACCAGACCGCCTTATGGGTGTAGGAATAATGGGCTCTGGATTTGATCTAACCAAATCCAGTTCAGGTTCAGCTACTTGTGTCGGTTTTTCCACCTGCTGAACTTCCTCAAGTTCGACCTTAGAGGCAACAGTCCCTTCACCAAGGAACTTCTTTTCCAAAAAAATTGCCTTAAGGCTGACAAACACCTTTTGCTCATCAGCTAGGTAGAAATAATACCCTTTGGTCTCTTTTGGGTATCCTATGAAATAACACTTGTCAGACCTAAGTCCAAGCTTGTCCGTAATTAAACGTTTAACATAAGTCGGACACCCCCAAACCCTAAGGTGCAAGAGTACTGGCTTACATCCTATCCATATCTCATATGACGTTTTGGTTACAGACTTACTCGGAACTCTATTTAGAAGGTAACAAGCTGATTCAAGCACATATCCCCAGAGGGAGATCGGCAGACCAGCAAACCCCATCATGGATCGAACCATGTCCAACAAGGTCCGATTCCTCCTTTCAGACACATCATTATGCTGTGGTGTTCCAGGAGGTGTCCACTGAGAGAGAATCCCATTCTTCTTAAGATATATCAGAAACTTATTGAAAAGGTATTCACCTCCTTGATCAGATCGAAGAATTTTAATACACTTTCCAGTTTATTTTTCTACCTCATTTTGGAATAGTTTGAACATTTCAAATGACACCGACTTATGCTTCATTAAGTAGACATACCCATACCTCGATAGGTCGTCTGTGAAGGTTATGAAGTAGAAATATCCACCTCTTACACTTGAGCTCATGGGTCGACATACATCAGAATATATCAGACCTAAGAGTTCATTGGCTCGCTCACCTTTTTCAGTAAAAGATGATTTGGTCATCTTCTCAAGAAGACAGGACTCACTGGTTGGAAGTGATTCACAATCACCAACTTCAAGAATTTCTTCTTGAGCCAACCTATTTATCCTATTCTTATTGATATGACCTAGCCTATAGTGCCAAAGGTAGACTTCTGACACATTATCCATTCTAGAGTGTTTACCGGAGGTTTGAACCACATTAACAGGCTGTGATAGTAAGTAAATTCTATTATTTAGTTGTCCAATAAACATTGTAACACCATTCAAAATGATATTGCAAATATTTTTTTTTATTAAAAATTTATAACTGTACATGGCCAAAAGGCCTACAGAAATAATATTTAATAAAAAACTTGGACAATAGTGACATTCACTCAGAATTGCATTACGAGAATTGATTACAAGGTTCATGATTTCTAAAGCTAGAACTAGAACTTTGCTTCCATCTCCAATGTTCAGGAACCTCTCGCCTTCATCAAATCTCCTACTGACCTGCAGACCCTACATCAAATTATAGATATGATAAGGGCTTTCAGTATCCAATACCCTGGCAATAGTATCATAAATGAGAAAGTTGCAAGGTGTTATCATATAATTACCTTGCTTCTTCTTCAGCCTGTTCGGGTCCAGGGAGGCAATGTATAGACGATAGTTCCTCTTTCAGTGCCCCTGCTTCTTGCAAAAGAAGCACTCTACCTGGCTCTGGTCGGGCTTGCACTTCTTGGTCTGACCCTGTGCAGACGTCCCAGCATGCGGCTGTACCTTCTTATTCTTCTTCTTCTTGTTCTTCTTCCCTTTCTTAAAGGATCGACGACCAGAAGAAGACCCTCCCACAACATTCACTGACTCCTTATGGAGCTGGTGGTCCTTCTCAAAATTTTGCAGCAACCCCAACAAGCCGTGGTAGTTCACTGCAGGCTTTGTCATCCAAAAATGAGCAAGGAAGGGGAGGAAGAATTTGGGCAAAGAATTAAGGATCGCATCCTTACCTAGCTACTCATGCAAGGGAAAGCCCAATTTACTTAGGCACTCAATCATTTCGATCATGTACAGTACATGATCAGTGACTGAGGCCCCATCCCTCATCCGAGCATTGAAAATGGCATAACTAGTTTTGTGCCTTTCAATGTCGTCAGGCGTGCCAAAGGAGTCATTCAACATTTGAAGCATCTCCTGCGGCTGGACATTCTTGAACCTGCGGCTGAACTCATCATTCATTGCTGCCAGCATTATGCACCGAACGGTGGAGCGATCGTTGAGCCACTTCTGATAAGTGTCTCGGACCGTCCCTCTAGCATTCGGGGCTGGCTCCTCAGGTGCCGGATCCGTTACTACATAAAGGATCCATTCATGCTCAAGGATGATTTTTAATTTTCGATACCAGCTATCAAAATTAGATCCCATGAGTTTGTCATTATCTAATAATAACC
Organism: Elaeis guineensis; assembly: GCF_000442705.2. NCBI lineage: Eukaryota > Viridiplantae > Streptophyta > Magnoliopsida > Arecales > Arecaceae > Elaeis > Elaeis guineensis. Next base: position 77,419,295 of record NC_025997.2, read on the forward strand.
GGAGCGACAGGGTAGTGGCCATAGCTGCATAAAGAAAAACCAGACCTTTATTAGTATATAAATTATTAATACTAAAGACTTAGACTTTAGTCTAAAGTTTCTCCTAGTATTTTTACGAACTGGTAATCTCAACCTCCAATTCGAGGAATTACTTTAATTCCTTAGTGGGTACTAGAATCTACACAGACCACACACGAGCCCAACTTAGGTTGGTCAACCCATGTGCATCTATGGGTAGGTTCATAACTAGTTATTTCTCTAAACAACTTCTAGTAATTAATTTTGTCCCATAACCTAATCAGTAGGCTTTGTCCTCCATTGAAAAGATTTGGTTAGGTCCAACCATTAACATGACTTAATTTGGTGAATCAGACCAATAAATGATCAGGCCCGACTTTGGCCGGCCAACCTGACCACCATCAGAAAGACTCAACCAAATGATCAATAAGCACCATTAATCAATAAGCACCAGGCCTTTGGGCCTCCAGTGATTATTAAACTAATGGACTCATTATCACTCACTTAATGGGAGGCTATGACTTAGTTATCAGTATAACTTTAATCATTTTTAGGGACCTAATAATTTTTGAGGATTTTATTAAAGGATAGAAGAGAAAAAATTAATCAGCCAATTTCAATCCTCCCACTGACTTCACCAAGTCAGATTAAAAAGGATTTAATTAAAGCCGGGAATAGGAGTACCTAAATCAGTCACACTGATTTACCTAATGACATGGGTGAGTCTTAATCACCAAGTGATCTAATCAAAACCTAACTCACCAGGTTGGCCAGGTAAGTGAGATCAGTGGTGAGGATATGCCATTAACTCGTTAGAGATCGAATCAATGCGAGTAGCTCCCACTTAAAAACCATTGGTCAGACTGCTGAACTTATCTTAGACACCAACCGGTTCATTAGTTTTAATTTGATCAACTTAGTAAATAGGGTTCCACCGCATAGCCATAAATTAAGTCCATCTTGGTTTAGTTAAAGATATGGACCCATTCAACTACAACTATTGGAGTTGAGTCTAGAGTGTCCTTAATCTAATCTAATTCAACTTTTGATTAGATTTGACCAATTACTCTAATTTAATCTATTTCTTTAAGCTAACCTTAGGTCTAACCCAATTATGGACCTAATCCATCTAATCCATTGACCCATAAGTTTATGCAAGTCTTAGGTCTTAATTCACAATTCTAGACCAACTAGACAATACTTAATTTTTTTAATTAAGTATTTGGGCTGATGGGTCAGGGTTTGGTATTTCGAAAATAATTTTTAAATTTGAAAGGTTTTATTTTCTGTTCACCAAATATGTTGACTCATTTCACAAACGGATCAGCACATTTCATAAACAGCAATCCTATTGCTAATTACATAATAGAAAATAACTTAATCAAAATAAATCATGAATATTTCTTTAGATCTAATCTAACACATTCATGATAAATTTTATAATTAAACCTTTACAATAAAGTTCTTTCGCTACTTTGTCTGTATGGGATATAATCGCATCGGCTCCCCTACTGCCATAGGAGAACCCCATCGAATGGGAGGAGAGGGCCTTTAAACCCTTCTTTTCTCCTATGATCGGATGACCATAGCAACCAACCCAATTAGACTAGCTACTTGGATCAAGTATATCTAAATATACCAATTTCAAAATTTAAATTTCAAATTTTAAATTTTGAATTTCAAATTTCAAACAAATTTCAAATTTCAAATTTTTGAATTTCAAATTTTGAATTTTAAAATTTGAATTTCAAATTTGAAATTTCAAATAATTTTCAAATTTTAAATTTCAAATTTTAAATTTCAAATTTCAAATTTTTGAATTTTGAATTTCAAATTTTAAATTTCAAAATTTAAATTTCAAATTTTGAATTTCAAAATTTGAATTTCAAATTTTTGAATTTTGAATTTCGAACAAATTTTAAAATTCAAATTTCAAATTTTAAATTTTAAATTTCAAATTTAAACTTTTAGATTACTACTTAATCTATGCATGCAAATGTATATCATATTTTAAAACCTGCTCTGATACCATTTGTGTGAATTTTAGTACAGGTGTAAAATGGTAATTTTAAAACTTTTTCAAAATTACTATTTTACAGTAGAAATTATTAATTAATCTAATTAATTAACATATATTAACCCTACATAAAGATCTAAATATGATATATATAGCATGCATTTAAATTTAAAATTTCAAATTCTCTACCGTAAATATTTTACTGTTATGTGTTCAGAACACATTACCTTCGTGCAGGTAGTCGATCGCTGCAGTCTGATCACCATCAAAAAGGTCTGATCATTACAGTGTAGCCACATAGTATGTCTGGCCTCTGCGGATCATCCACATGAAGCTCCCGATCTGATCGGCTCCTCACGAATGCTAGTTCATTGCAGAACCCTTTCGACAGTCGATGTTGATCGAACTCCTTCGATCTTGATCTGTCGACTCTTTGGATGCTCTAGATCATCAATAGATGTACTTGAGAGGTTGATGAAGCTCTTCTTAAAATTTGGTGGGCTCACGACACTCGTAGCTCACCTTCTCACTTCCCAAACCCCAAGTAGAAACCCTAGGGTACTCACTGAAAACCCTACGCCCACTTTTGTATCTTTTCTTTTCTTTTCTCTCGAAAGTTTTTGAGCTTCCAACTCATGTACAAGGCTTCCTCACGCCCACTATTCTCTCTCAAAAAAATTCTATGCACACCCCACCTTTTCTTCTCTTTTAAAACAGTGCATGACGCGTCTTATCCGCGCGAGAGGATAAAGATAGGTGGTTGCTCACTTGAATTCAAATCGAATTTGAATTCAAATACAAACCAACCCATCCTTATCCACTCTAGGTGGGAGAAGAGAGGAGGCATGGGTTCTTTGTGTGTGGAGAATTTACACGAGAAACTCTTTCTCGTGTAGATTAAATGGCGCATAAGATAAGGTGGGTGGCGCATCGATTAGTTGCCCATTCAAATTCAAATATCCTTTGAATTTGAATGGCCAACAAAACAATCTTTATCCAGGTAAATGGTGCACAAGGGAGGGCGTGGGAGGGCTTCTACATAGGAGAAAATTTATGAAAAGTTGTTTCTCATGAATTCAAATGGGTGCAGATAAGTGAGGTGGCGCAGGGAGATGAGGTCAAAGTGGCTTCAACCTAATTGAGCCAACCTAATCAAAATAGGTTAGGCACAATTAGACTAAGATAAATCCAACTTAATTAGACTTAATTAGGCTCAATAAAATTTTAATCAAATCAAAAATTGACTAAGCCCAACTCCTGATCAGATCAGGGACCAAACCACCTTGGTGATTAGGTCAACACTTAACCTAATCAGGTCAAACCCAATTGAATCCAATTCAATTGGACTTGATCCAAAAATAATTACTCAATCAAATTAAGTTAATTAATGATCAAATCACTAATTAAACCTCTCATAAATACTGAGTCCAAATTCGATGGGCAATCGGGCATCAGAGTCCATCGATATGAAACCCTGATCAAAAAAGTCCCAAACCAGTGGGACTCTTGACTCCGATACACAAAATGTATGGAACTCATGATTATTTATCCTGATTATTGATCACAGAGTTCTAGACACATAGGACTCAAAGTCCATGAGTATTAGGACTCTTCACCAGCCAACAGATCAGATAGGAACCTCTAATGTGTGTGACCTCATAGGTTCGAACCTAAGTCAGTAGCACAGGAACCAATTTCTGTACTAATCGAAGTGACCATCTAGCAATGGTACCCGATGTTTGAATAGATCGAATAGTCACAATCACAACACTCAGAACCTATGTGAATATGGTTACTATATAATTCATCCCTTTTGACCCCTGTGTATAGGATGACTCAGGGTTAAACTGTCAACCCTGATTAGATCATCCGAATCGTGCTCAACTCAAACAGTCCTGTGACTCCTCACTAAAACTACCCTAGCTAAGGTTTTACTAAATTGAAACACGACTGTACACAGCTCCTGAACTGGAGTGGTTAATCCCATCTTGACATACGCACCGACAAGTCAAGTACTTGACTACACCCAGCAGCCTTCCATCACTGAATTAGAAATTCAGGTAGTCCAGTGCCTAAGTGCAGTGAGTTGCTTGCAAGTCACCGTGACGGTCTTAGGTTGGAGGGACAGTTATACCCATATCCCATTGAAGCAAATCTTGACAGCAGAAAAAGCTCTGGAGTCGATCACATTCAGTGCAGATGTACCCTTACATCTCATCTATATGCCATACCAGTGTCTCCACACTCCTTGGTTAAGAGGACAACCAACCCATATGGCACACAACGACCTATACTTGATAAACATTGTTGTCCTTGGTAACAACGTATCATTTGATCGCGAACAGGTTTAAGTACTAAATGATAAATCCTCCTTTGTCGAGTCTAAATAGTCCTAAGAACTTCACCACAACACTAGAGTTCATTAGAAGATGAAATAATTTGTGATGAAAAATATCAAAATAATTTTTATTTATTTATAATTCATATACTAATATAAGAAAGAGCACAATCATCAACAGACTGACGATTGGCTTTGGGACACTATTCCCAACATGAGCCGTCTCAAATCTACGACTGAACTCATTGCTCATGGCAGCCAGCATGATGCAGTGCACCGTGGTCTAGTCATTGAGCTACTTTTGGTAAGTATCTCTGACTGTTCCATGTGCATTGGCAGCTGGCTCCTTAGGTGCAGGATCCGTTATCACATATAGGATCCGTTCATGCTTCAGGACTATCTTCGACTTTCAGTACCAGCTACCGAAGTGGGTCCCACCAACTTATCATTGTCCAACAATTATCGGAGCGATAGGGAAGTGACCATATCTGTATAAAGAAAAATTATAATCTAATTAGTAATTGATTCATTAAACCTAAAGATTTAGACTTTAATCAAAAGGTTTCTTCCACTATTATATTCGAATTGGTAGCCTCTACCTCCAATTCGAAGAATTACCCTAATTCCTTAGTGGGTACTAGAATCCACTTAGACTGCACACAAGCTCAACTTTGGTTGGCCAATCCATATACATCTAAGGGTAAGTTCATAACCAATTATTTCTTTAAATAATTTTTAGTATTTTTAATTTTGCCCCAGTCCTTAATTAGTAAGCTTTGGCCTCCACTGAAAAGGTCTAGTTAGGTCCAACCATTAACATGACCATATTTGGCCCATCTAACCAATGAATGATTAGGCCCAACTTTGGTTGGCTAACCTAACCACCATTTAAAAAGATGTAGTCAAGAAATCATATTATGAATGATAATTTCATTGGCCGATAAGCACCAGGCCTTTGGGCCTCCAATGATTATCCAACTGATGGACCCATTATCATCCACTTAATGGGAGGTTATGATCTAGTTATCACCATAACTATTTTATTTTAAGGACCTAATAATTTTAAAAGATTTAATTGATTTAGAGGAGGAGGTCAGATGAACCAGCTTATCATGATCCTCCCACTGGCTTCACCAAGTCAGCTTAAGGGAGACCGTTAAAAGGGCTGGTCTAAGAGCACCTAAATCAGTCACACTGATTTACCTAGTTGACATGGGTCAGCTCAAATAGTCAAGTGATCTGATCAAAAATATAATTTCACTAGGAGGCCAGATAAGTTTGATCAGTGGGAGGGTCTGCCAAAGCTTGCCTTAGGCACCATCAGAAATGGCCAGGTAAGCAGGCTGCCAATTAAAAACCATCGGTCTGGTTTACTTTAGACACCAACTGATTTAATTAGTTTCAATTAGATCAACCTAATAGTTCGTGCTAGACCGCTTAGCCAAGAATCAAGTCCATTTGGTTCTCATTAAAGACATAGACTTGACCAACTACGACTATTGTAATTGATCTAGAGAATCCTTGACCTAATCTAAAACAACAATTGATTAGATTTAGTCAATTCTCTAATTAAGTCTATCTTTAATCTAACCTTAGGTCTAACTCAATTAATGGACTTAATTTTCACTAACCCATTAACCCAATGTGTTATGGTTTGTGTCTTAGGTTCTTCAATTCACAATCCTAGAACCTAATCAAATAACTTCTTAATTCTCAATTAAGTTTTGGGCTGAGGGTTGGGGTTTGGCTTTTCAAAAATAATTTTTATATTTGTAAAATATTTTTACATCATGATTCTACCAACCAAGTTGCATGTTTAATTCATAATCAAAATGCAAGTGAAACAAGCATGAAACTACTTTAGATCTAATCTAAACAGATTCATGTAATTGAAACAATTTCAACTTTAAACTGTACAAATTTTTCAGATAAATATATGATGGTTCTTTGCATGAAAATTATTAACAAAGAGATTTTATTTTAGATTTAAATATTTTTTAAATCTAATAAATCATAAATTTAATCGAGATCACATCTAACAAATTTATGATTAAAGATAGATCTATACAAACTAGGATAATCTTTGCACTGTAAGGGGTAAACCTTACAGCAGGACAACCTACAGCTCGTGATTGATCTAAAAATTTTAGTTTTAGATTTAACAATCAAATTATAAATTAGATCTAATCTAAGAAATAATCTAAGTATATATAAATAATCATGTAACAAACAACCTAGCTCTGATACCAATTGAAGGAACCAAATCTAGGGTTTCAGGGTTAGATCTTGAAACTTTTTCAAGATCAGGCAGCAGAAGACTAAAATAAATCAAAATTTATCTTATAAAATTAGAGAATTCTTAGATCTAAGATCTTATTACATGATTATTATATGGCATTAAATAAAAAATTAAAATATAAAGAGCAAGAACTACATGTTGATCATATCAACATGTTTCTATACTACATCTAATGTATATAAAATATAATAGATCAAATCTAATACCTTGCAAGTTAGACATTCTAACTTTATTGATCCAGGCTTGAGAATGATATTGTGAGCTGCACATGCATCCAGCCTCTAGGAGTCATCTACATGAGCCCACGAATCATGATCAGAAGTCCTAGTCCAGGAAATCAGCACAGTATGCTAGTACTGTGCTGATCCTTCTTCGATGATCGATCAGATACCTCCTTCTTGATTTAGACTCTTTCAAAGATGAAAAGTAGGAGGACTTTTAGATGTGAGACACTCTTAGAAAACTCACAGATGAAGGAAGGAAAGAGGTGAACTCAGCAACTCTAGAAGAAGACCCTCTTCTTCTTCTCTTTGCTCTCACCTAGACACTTAATTTTGTGTCTATTATATCTTCATGCCCCAACACTCTTTCTCTTTGATTTTTATAAGCCCCAAATGTCTCTTAATGCTTTATAATCCATGAGAAGTTTAAGAAGAAATTCATCTTAAATAATGAGATATGAAGAATCCTTGTTTAGGTCAAATACCTAGTCAAGAAAAATCCAAACAGGGCAAAACAAGTGGTACCCAACTCTTGGGTGCCTCCTCCTTCTTTTTTTATCATAGACTATCAGTAAATGGTGCATAATATATTCTATAAAATCCATAAAAATCTCAAAAAAAATTTAGATAAAACCAATGCCATAAGGAAAGAGTTTTGGTTTCCTAAAATTGTATCTCATAGAATTTGAAATCCAAACAAATTCTTACTTTGGCTTGGTCCACAACCACATTCTATGTAAGAGAGAAAGAGTGGAAAGCATTGGGCATGTGTGAAGGCCTGGGAGAGAAGGTTTTGTCACATAAAACAAGAGAGAGTAGGTGTGGGGGGCTAAGGTGGCGCAAGGTGGAATCCTAGTCTTACTAGGATTCAATCTATGACTTGTTCAAATTTGGTTTCTCAAACCAAATTAAATAAAAACCAAATCAACTCAATTAAAATAGATCTTATCCCAATTAAAAATTTAATTTAATTATATTAAATTAGATCTAAATCTAATTTAATTTTCTAATTGAATTAAAAATTAGGTTGATCCAAGTCCTAATTGAACTAGGACTAGCTTTTTCTTGCACTTGGCTTATCCAATAAATCAATTGGACTTGATCCGATCAAGCTCAAACCAAATCAAATTAAATCATATTTAATTAGACTTAATCTCAACCCATTGGCTTAATCAAATTAAGCCAATTAGCAATCAAATTGCTAATCGATCCTCCTGCAACACTTGCACTAGGTTAAATGTCAATCGTATTGATCGTTTAACTCTAGAATGATTTTTAATCGTTGATCAACCATCCGATCAGATCATGAACTTTAATGTGTGTGACCTCATAGGTTCGAACCTAAGCTGGTAGTAGAGGAATAAATTGTTGCACCAATCGAAGTGACCATCTAGCAATGGTACAATGGTACCCGACGGTCGAATAGGTCGAATGTGTAGAACAACATCCTTAGAACCCATGCAGATATAGTTTCCATATAATTCATCCTCTTGACCAAAATGCTCATAGGACACCTCAGAGTTCAACTGTTAACTCTGATTAGGTTGTCCACATTGTATTTCAAAATATCAAATCCATCTGATGGATTATCTTGGCCAAGATTTTGCTAAATTAAAATACAGTGACTCATTCTTCTCCAACTCGTGGAGTGGTCAATTCCATCTTGATTACACTCCAACTTTTCAAGTACTTGATTGTGCCCAGAACCCTTCCGTCACTGAATTAGAAATTCAATTAGTCCAGTATCAAAGCACAGTGAGTTGCTTGCAAGTCACTAAGGCGATCTCAGGTCTAAGGGACACTTATACCTATATCCCATCAGAGACATTCTCGACAGCAGAATGCTCTGGAGTTGGTCACGTTCAATGATGATATACCATTACATCTCACCTGTATGTCATACCAGTATCTTCACACTTCTTGGTTAAGAGGACAACCAACCTATATGGTTTACAGTGACCTATGCTCGATAGAAGCTGTCATCCTTATTAACAGCCTATCATTTGATCATGAACAGTTTTAAGGACTAATCGATAAATTATCTCTTTATCGAACTTAAATAGTCCTAAAGACTTCATCACAACAACCGAATTCATTAGAAGATGAAAATTTATGATGAAATACTAAAAATATATTTTATTTATTAACAAATCAATTACAATATAAAGTTGCTCAACCGTCAATAGCTTGATGATTGACTTTTGGGACATATTTCCTAACACAAACTACTCATGATGCATTTTATTCAAATAATTGGCTATAATGTTGAAGTGATGCATCTTCATAAATTTAAAATTCTTAATCAATGCTTTATATATGTTATAGTTTGCTTTCGCTCAAGTATTTTGTCATCATCAAAAAGGAGGAGATTGTTGCTCCATGAATTGATTTTGATCATTACAAAATATTTGAGGGGGTTACTAATGATTTTGGTTTGGAAAAAGATTTATTGTATTTCAGAGGTAAAATTGTAATTTTATCAAATTCTGATTTGAAAGTCTCAAGAGCAAGAACAGAATATTTGTGATCTATTGGAGGTAATTTCATATTTTTTAGATGTATATTTTGAGAGAAAATCAAGTTTAAAGAAAATGATCGACCCTTGTCAAAAGAGACTGAACGACACTCTATTTTCGGATGGCACACCCAAAGGGGACAACCCTATGAGTCGACCCCTATGCTAGAGGTCGACCCCAGGGTCGACCTTTATTGTCTGTGCAAGCTAAAGATACAGAACAGTCACTTTTTATTCTGCGCCATAGAGGTCGACCCCAGTGTATAGGGGACGACCCTATGAGTCGACCTCTGTGATGAAAAATTTTCGTAACGACTAGTTTTTTAGCTCATTTTGGCTGTATTTAATGCTCATTTAAAGCTCTCCAATGGCTCTAAACTTACTCAGATCTCTCTCTAGCATCTATTGAAGATATAAAGACACTTGAAGGAGAAAAAAAGATAAGATTTTCAAGCATTCATTTCAGTCCTAAGCAAAAAGTCCTCTTCGAGCAAAAGAAGCTTTCATTCCAAGTTCACCAACCCCTCAAGAGCTCATTCAAGTCTTCAACAACCTTAAGAAAAATCAAAAAAACTTCTTCCTTGTTGTGTAAAGTATACTTAAAGTTTTATTTACTCATTAAAGGAGCTAAACTTGTATTTCTTTGTCATTAACTCTTCTACTCTATTTCTTTTTTGATCTTTAGTTTTGGAAGGATTGCAAAACTTAGATAGATTGATTCGAACCTTGAATCGAATTGTATTGGGTTGGCTTGTACCTAAGAAATAAGTGTTCTAGCTTGGAATAGCTAGAGTCGGAGGTACCGACATTGTATTCTTGTTGAATACGTTTTAATAGATTTAAATTCTCAAGTAAGAGCTTAGGGAGTGGATGTAGGTATAAAGTTGGCACCGAACCACTATAAATCTTGATTGTTTGTGGTGTGCTTACTTACTCTCTATCTAAATTTTTTTATTTTCTTGCATTCTTGTATCTTATTTCTACACTTTGCTTAAATCACTTACTACATATAACTTGCTTAAATCACTTACTACATATTACTTAATCTTTGTGGTTCTAAATTAATTTTAAAATTTTAAAAATCCAATTCACCCCTCCTCTTGGGTTGCATAGCTAGGCAACAGTAAGCAAGATAATTTTTTTTTCAAAGATCCAACTTCTTATAAAAAAAGTATTCCACCTGGCTCTTATCGACTTTTGATGTTTTGCTCTACTTTAGATTAACGGTATGAGTTTTTTGTACCTTCTTCTTTTCTCTCTTAAAAGATTGATGACCTATAGATGAACCTCCCACAACATGCATCGGCTCCTTCTAGAGCTGGTGGTCCTTTCCAAAAGTCTGCAGTAACCCTAGCAAACTATGGTAGTTCATTGCAGGCTTCATCATTCTATAATAATTGAGAAAGGATAGGTAGGATTTAGGTAGCGAGTTGAGGATAGCATCCTTGCTTAACTATTCATGCAATGGATAGCCAAGTTTGCTCAAGCATTCAATCTGCTCGATCATATACAGTACATGATCGATGTCTGAAGCCTCCTCTCGCATATGGGCATTGAACACTTCGCAGGAGGTTTTGTGTCTCTCCATATCTTCTAGGGTGATGAAAGATTCATTCAACATTTGAATGATTTGCTCTGGCTGCACATCCTCGAACTTATGGCTAAATTCATCGTTCATGTCTATTCTCATCATACAATACATAATCGTGTGGTCATTGAGCCACTTTAGATAAGTGTCTCTCATGGTACGAGGAGCATTGGCAGCAGGTTCTTTAGGTGCCTCATTCATAAGGATGTACAGAATCCTTTCATGCTCCAAGACAATCTTTAATTTTTGATACTAGCCATCAAAGTTGGGTTTGGTAAGCTTGTCACTGTCCAACAGCAAATGGAGGGGCTGAAAGAAAAAATAAAATCTTATTAGTATATGAATTACTTTTAATCCCAAAGATATGAACTTTAGTTTAAAGATTCTTCCACTATTTTATACAAATTGGTAGCTTCTACCTCCAACTCGATGAATTACATTAATTTTTTAGTGGGTACTAGAGTCCACATAGATTGCATTTGGACCCGAGTGTGGCTCGGTCAATCCTAGTGCATCCACGGGTAGGTTCATAACCAATTATTTCTCTAAACAACTTCTAGTAATTAGGTTTTGCCCTAGGCATCCCTTTAGCAGGCATGTGGCACCTCCACTGAAAATTCTGATTAGGTCCGACCATTAACAGATAATACCAAGTGCATCCAACAAATAGATGTCCAGGCCCGAGAGTGGCTCAACCAATCTGAACATTGATTTGAAGGTACAATAAGATGGTCATATGATGGATGATAATTCCAACACATAATAAATACCAGACGTGTGGCACCTCTAATGCCTATTTAGAATATTAAACTCATTATCACGCACCTTAATGGGAGGCTATGAATAAGTTATCACCATAACTGTATCATTTTATGGACCTACTAATTTAGAGAATTTGATTTTGTTGACTTGAGAATAAGAGAAGAAGTTGACTTGCAAGTTATAAATCATCCCACTAACTTCATCAAATCATATAGAGGATTAGACACAAGCTGGTCTAAAAATACCTAAATCAGTCATACTGATTCATCTTGATGGCATGGGTCAGTTCGAATCGACTAGTAATCTAATCAAAACATAATCTACTATGTTGACCAGATAAGTGAGATTGGTAGGAGAGATATGCCATTAACTCATCGTAGATGCCATTTAGGTGAGTAGCTCCCAATTAATAACCACTTGATTGAATCTGTCAGACTTATCATAGATACTAATTAATTAATTAGTTTCAATTTGGTCCACCAAAAGATTCAGACTCAACCACGGAGCCATGATCATGTTCCATTTATTAAGGTTAAAAATATAGACTTGATCAAACTTCAACTATTGAGGTTGATCTAGAAAAATTCTGACCTAATCTAATTTAATTTTTGATTAGATTTAACCAATTTCTCTACTTAGTCTATATGTATTTCTAACCCTAGGTCTAACCCAATAAAATGACCTGCTTCATGCAAACCATAGCCCATCAAATTATGTGGTGTCTTAATGATCTTCAATTCTTAAATCTAGATCATTTAAAGTTAACTCAAAATTAAGTGTGTGAAACACATATTTTAGTTTATAGAACTATTCTACTAAGGTTTCAAGTGAAGCATACCATATGTTTCAAGTTGTGAAAATAAATTTTCATAATATGTTTAACAATTAAATATGTGTAGGTATGATCTAAACTTTATATATATATCATATGCATCATGATAATTTTTAGATCAATACCGATTACATCTAATGTAACATGCTATTCAGATTCGAAAATAATTTTATATCTAAATTTATCTTATTAAAATAAATTATAAATTATTTTAGATATAATCTAAATATATTTATGATCAAAATAATTTATTAAAATTTATTCATTTTTCTTCATCATGAAATCAGATCACTATGACACTCCTATATGTCATAAGAGAACCCATCGAATGGACAAGAGAGGGAGATTAATCCCTTCAATCTCTTATGACTGGATGGTTTAGTGATCTCATCAATTTGAGTACTAATCTACTAAGATCTAAAATCTAATTTTATATGCAATCACATCAACATGTAATTTTGATAAAATAATTTATATCATGAACATATCTTTGATCTTATCAATCATGTTTTTCATCTAATATAATTAGATTTGATGCATCATATATATCATATCAGATCTGAAACATATCTTATACTGATTATAAAACATCAATATTAGATTTGATATCATATAGAAAATTAATTAGATGCAAATATTGTTGGAATTCGTATGTAGGGGCATGCATGTGTGTTTCAAAAGTTTATTTTCTAAACACCACAGTGAAATAGTAGATTAAAATACTTTTAATCTATATCACGTATGCATAAAATATAAATCACAAGGATCAACTTCATACGCTGAAATTGTACATATGCTAAAATTGTACGTGTAATCGAATCACATACTTTTTCGTAATTTCTTTCTTCAAATCTGGATTTGAAAGAGAAGAGGCTCTCTTTTAGCCACACAAGTGCTCAACCTCTACAGGTATCCACTCTGGATCAGCCTAGAACAGCCCTCTTAAGATTGAATTTTTTTTTTAAAGAAAATTCAGCCTGCGAATCTGAACGAAGCCTGGATCGCGATCAACTCTTTGATCTCTTTCCTTAATTTTTTTCTTCTCTTATTCTCTTATCTTTCTCTTTTGTATATGCTACTACCAAACATTAGGAACCAGCACTCAAAGGGGGATGCCAAAGCCGTTATGGGTGTGTGGATTTGGGATACCCAAAGGTGGGGCGTGTGGGATGCCCAAGGGAGAAGAGAAAGGGAGGAGAAGAGAGGGCATGGGGGGTTTTCTTAGGGGCATGTGGGCTGCTGATTTGGATACCTTGGGATCTTAGGGGAGGTCACTTTAAATAGCCATAAGGATTGAATCCTATTCAATCTCATAATACAAGTCCTACTTGCATTAGGTTTTCTAACTTAAGTTATTCAACTTTCTTAAGGAATCTTTTTAGGTGCCAACTCTTGGAGCCCTTGCACCCACATAAACACACCCTAAAGTGCACCCAAGGGATGCCCCATAAAGAGTCTACATGCCCTCTAAAGATGGGACATGCCCAACTTGATCCAATCAAGGTGGCACCCCAACAAAACTATCAAGGAATATTAATTAAGGACTTGCATCCTTAATTCAATTGATCCAAAATCTTAGACACCTAACAATTGAAGTTCAATGAATCTAATTTATTTATATTATTAGTAGATAATTAAGTTTAAATTATTTTATCAAATAAAAAATCTAAATATAAAGAGAAATTGGGTCCAACTATATGCTAGCAAGGTTACTTTGAACCTAATTAGATTTTTTTAAATCCAACTGACACTTCATAAGTCTAATTGCTAATTCCAGGCTTAATTCTTTTGTTGTGTGATCCCATATATTCAATTATATTTGGTAGTGAGATATATAATAATCTCTATCAAAGTATCATTAAAATTTTTTTCTATGGGTCAGAATAATTTTACTCTAACTCATCAAGGATTGTCGATCCAGAACAATCCTAGTGAGCTCTCAGAATCCACTAGTGACACCTAGTAGTATATAGCGGCAACCCAGTAGAATCAAAAATAAATCTCAAGATATAGTTAACGTGTGATTCAGTCCCTCTATCATGAGTCCTGAATAGATGGCAGGTCATGGATAAATCGTCAAACCTCAACATCAGTCATATGATAGATTCGATCAGCTCAAGTCTAATTGTGATTTCTATAGAAACTCTTTTTCATCAATCATACTGCTGTGGCCATAGACTCTCAGACTTAGCTTCTCAAATCTCATAGGACCACTCCTCTCTATTAAGGTTAATAGATCTCATCTTGATATGCATCCTACTCCTACAATGGACCAACTGTCGCCAACATCTACTACAAAGACTCATTAAGATCTATGTTTATATGTCAGTCAAACTCCAGCAACCTCACTGCGAGTAGTCATAGCATCTCAGGTCAAAGAACCATTCACACAACTACAGCATTGAGACAATCACTGATGATTGAATAGAAATCCGAGTGATCTCTCCTATGGTCATGCTCAGTACTAGTTGTTCTCTAACAACTACCCGCACTCATCATCCAGTATCTCTACACTGTAGACTAAAGACTCATCTATCCTGAAGGAAGCGATCTGTACACCAATCTATCCAGATCGATCACCATCATCATGATGATTCTATGATCGAGAGCATTTAAAAATTAAATACATATCTCTAATTTTTAATACTTTGAGAATATGTATTGAAAGTTAATTTTATGGATAATTCAAGGATACATCACACTTGAATGAAGAATAAATTTATCTTTTTATTGATCAAATTAATATATTAAGTATAAAATTATACCCTAGATTTATTACAATGTGTCAGCCATACTGACTTCTAAGACATACATCTAACAATCTCCCACTTGGACTAAGGCCAATTGGCCACTAATCTAAGTCCCATCTTCTCAAGGTGGACTTTCATTTTTGATTGGCTCAATTATTTTATCAGCAGGTCTGCCACATTATCCATGGAGTTCACTCTTCGCATCTCGACATTTTTTTTTTGAGATAGTCATGTATAATATGATATCATTGCTCGATGTACTTTGATTTCTAATGAGACCTCGGCTCTTTAGCAAGTGTTATGGCTCCATTATTATCACAGTAAAGTGGTATGGCATCCAATGTCATAATCTCAAGTTCTACGATGAACTACTTAAACCAGAAGCCTTCCTTCACAACATCCGAAGCAGCGACATACTCAGCCTTTGTGGTCGAATCCGCTAGATGGATTGCTTGGAACTCTTCCAGCTGACTGTGCTACCATTACAAACGAACACATATCTTGATGTAGACTTTCTATCATCAAGATCATATTGAAAAATATGTCTCAAAATCAATCATCAGCCTGTTGACAGTTGTGCTAATTGATGTAATTATAAATGAAGTAATTAATAAAATATTTATTTGATAATTTTCATCATAAGCTTCTACATCTTCTATATCGAACTTCTGTGTTATGATGAAAGTCCTTAGGACTATTTTAAAATTGATAAAGGAGAATTTATCATTGAATTCTTAAATGAGTTCGCGACCAAATGATATGCTATTACTAGGACGATAGACATATTAAGTGTAGGTCATTGTATGCTATATAGGTTGGTTGTCCTCTTAACCAAAGAGCATGGAGATATTGGTATGATATGCAGGTGAAATGTAGGAGCATATTTACTGAACGTGATCAACTCTAGAGCACTCTGCTGTCAAGAGTCACTCTGAAAGGATATGGATATAAGTGTCTCTCTGACCTGAGATCACCACGGTGACTTGCAAGCAACTCACTGTGCTTTGGTGTCGGACTACCTGAATTTCTAATTCAGGATCGAAAAATTTTTGGGCACAGTCAAGTACTTGTGAAGTCGGTGTGTGAGTCAAGATGGAATTGATCACTCCAAGAGATTGAAAAGAATACTTTGTGTTTTAATTTAGTAAGACCTTGGCTAGGGCAATCCTTGTGAGGAGTCATAGGATTTATTAGGTTGAGACACATAATGGATGTACTGTAAAGAGTTGACAGTTTAAACTCTAAGTCATCCTAGCATCAAGAATCAAAGAGATGAATTATACAGTAACTATATCTAAATAGGTTCTTGAGTGTTGTTTTGTATACATTCAGTCTATCCGAATGTTGGGTACCATTACTAGATTGTTACTCTGATTGGTACAGGAATCAGTTCCTGTGCTATCGACTTAGGTTCGAACCTATGGGATTACATATTTTAAAAGTTTCTCTCTGATCACATGACTAATCTGAAGAGTCTCAGTGGATAGAGACTTTAGTGAAGAGTCCCACTGGATGAAAACTCTGCTGAAGAGTCTCACTGAATGGGAACTCTGCTGAAGAGTCCCACTGGATGGAGACTCTAGAGAAGAGTCCCACTAGACTTGGACTCTATCATTAATAGAAGATTAATTAATGATTAGATTACTAATTAGCTTAATTTGATTGAGCATTATAGTCTGGATTATGTTTGATTGAATTGGATTCAATCAGGTCAAGGCTGATTAGGTTATGAGTGACTTAATCGGTAAGGAAGAAATGATCCTGATTTGATCAGATCTATAGCTTAATTAATTTATTAATTTGATAAAATTTAATTAAAATTATAGGAGTCTAATTAGATTAGATTTATCATATTTTATTTGGATCTAATTGGATTGGGTTTGAAAGAAATCCAATTGGTTAAACCCTAGAGTCCCAAATGAGTGGGACTCTCTCCCTTGCGCCACCTAAATTGTCTCACACCTTTTCTCACCACACAAAATCAGTTTGTGTATGAGAAAATCAAAAAACAACCCTTCTTGTGTCACCCATTATAGATAGGAATTGGTTGGTTTTGATTTGAATTCAAATTGGTTTGAATTTCAACTTAAAACTTTATCCATATCCTTCCACACGTTGGCTATTTTTGAAGGGGCTCATTGTGTGCAAGAAAAGAAAGTCTTTATAATTGATTTTTATGCTCAATTTTTTTTGATAAGTTTTTATTTAAGTTAGATAAGGGTAAAAAAAAGTTGAAGTTAAATTAAAATTCAAAATGGTTTGAATTGCAACAAAATCCAGCCCATATTCTGTCTTATCTGGTTTGTGCAACAATCATAAAAAGATCATAATTTTGTGTGTCAAAAGAGGAGAGATTTTCATCATGAGATACTAGAGAGAAAGAGGGTTGAAAATTCTTCTTTGAGACATGAGGTTTGGATGGGTTTCATTCTTCCTTGGCATAAACAAAAGAGGAGATCGTTCTCTTCTCGGGTGAGAGACCTAGAACTGTTCTAGATTTTTGGGTGAGAGAAAAATAAAAGAGAAGAGAACCTTCATCTATTTTTCTCTACTATGCAGCATACTCCTCTGATCCATCTTCGACATCAAAAAGGTCTGATGCAATCAAAGGAAGAGATCAAATCAGATCTGCCATCAGAAGTCGACTGCACGAGCTAGCATTCTTGTGGAGGGCTGATCGGTCCGAGGACTACATGTGGACCATTCGTAGAGGCCAGACATTTGTGTAGCTATGGATGATCAAAAAGGACTTCCAGATCTATATTCTCGATCATGGAGTTTGACTACCCATGCTCAAATATTGGGTTCGAAATCCTAGAAGTAGTAGATTAGATCTATTATTAAATGCTGTTTTTGGTTCACATGCTTATCATTTTAGATTTAAATTTTTTAGGCATATAAATTTATGTCATCGATCTATTTGTATGAGTTTTAAAATTAGATCTTATGTATGTATTTATAGATTAAATAGTTTAATCTAATATTTTTTCATTGAAATTTTTTTGAAAAGCATGTACGAAATCCCTATGCATCCCAATAGTGGTATCAGAGCCACGATTCGATATGACATGATATTATATATATTTAGATCTATAATTTAATTTAGATTAGATCTAATATATGATATTTAAATTTAAAATTAGTTATAGATCTGATCATACAAACTGATATAAGATTGTCCTACTATAAGGTTTACCCCTTACAGTGCAAAGGTTGTCCTAGTTTGTGCTTATCTTTATAAAATTTGATTTTAATTTGAAGCATGTGAAATTTATTTATGATGATTATTATCTGATTTTGATATGATCAAAATGTAATAATTAGATCTAAAATAATTTAGATTAGATCTAAATTATTTAGATTAGATAATCTGAGTAGCGAAGTAATCAGATTGGGTTTGTCACCAGGCAGTCCGGTCATAGGAGGTAATAGAGATTAGATCTCTCTTTTCTTCATTCAATTGGATCCTCTTATGATGTGTAGGGTGTTAGAAAATTGAATAGGCAGCATGTGTAGATTTCAAAACTTTGAAAACAGGTAGCAAAAAATAAAACAGATTAAACCCTCTAACCCAACATGCTAGATACCATATCTAAACCTACCCAAGCTCAGGAAAAGTACATATTATCAATCTAAAATTTAGAAAAATCTTATAAGATCAGATCTCATTACCTTAATGCGGAGAAAAATTCACCACTATTGATGATCTCGGATTCATAGAAGGTTAAGCCACACATGTATCCGGCCTCTACGAATGTCCACTGGGATCGATCTCAAACTTTTTCTTCTAGTATGAGATTTTTCTTTTCAAGAAGAATCTTGACCTTGAAGACTTTGATCAACTCTTTTGATCTTAACTATGAGATCAACTCCTTGATCTATAGTCTTCTTCTTCTTCTCCTCGATCCTTGATCTCTAAGTCACCAAAATTTTTTCTAGGCGTGTGAAAGAGAGAGCACCCAACTTTTGGGCATGGAAAGGAAGAAAATAATGAGAGGAGGCATGGAGATGGAGAGAGGAAGAGTTTTTGTGGATCAAAAAAATTTTTTTTTTTATGAAACTCTAGAGACCACCCTTTATATATAGACACTGCCCTGACACATATTAGGAACCCAATCAACTTAAAAAGGTAGATTCTTATCTCATAAGAATCCTCTACTTTTTAAATTTGATTTATGCCAAATAAAATAAGGTATAAATAATAATTAATCAATCCTTTTAAGTATGTACAACAGGCTTCCATGGAATACATATCAGGTGGTTGGAACGCCAACTCTTGGTGCCCCACAAAAGGATCTCTAGCCAAAAGAGATGGGGCATGGACCCCACTCTCTCTCCTCCATATCATAACACATAAGAGGGGATGGGCCCCTCTAGGATATGGCATCCAATAAATTTCAAAAAGAAAAAGATACCCTATATATTCTTCCATCTATTCCACATGCATACTTAGAGATAATTAGGAGATGAAGAAGAGATAATGTTAGGATAATTATGGCAACTAATTAACTTAATCAAATCCTCTTGGGTTAACAATTAAGAGTCTAATTAAACCTAAATAAATTTAGGTTAGGTTCAAGGCTATGGACTTGATCAAATCAAAGTTTCAAGAAGAATTAGGTTTAACCGTGTTCTAGCATGGTTCTCATAAACCTAATAGGATTTTAATAAACTCTAACCCAATTAGAACTTCATAAGTTCAATTGGTAAATTCGAGATTAAATCTCTTAATGTGTGATCCTATAGGTTCTATTCTATCTAGTAGTGAGATATATTATGATCTCTATCATAATATCATCGAAACTCTTTTCGATGAATTTGAATATTTTCAATTCTATACTTTGAGGATCATTGATCATCAAGATCACGTCCGATGAGTCACAATCCACCAATGATACCTAGCAGTATATAGTGACAATCTAGTAGAATGGAAGTATGAACTCTTAAATGTAGTTATCGTATGATTCAGTTCTTCTATCGTGAGTCCCGACTTGATGGAGGTAATGAAGAGCTCGTCAGACCCCATCATCAGTCATATGCTAGATTGGCTCGACTCGAGTACATTTGTGAATCTTGTGAAAATTTTTTTTCAGTATTCACAGTTGCTTTGGCCAAAGACTTTCTAAACTCAGTCTCACAAATCGCATAGGACTTCTCCTTTTCTACCAAGTTTGATAGATCCCATCTAGATGCACCTACTCCAAACAACGAACCTGAACTTACTGAAGCCAATATACATAGTAAGAACCCAAATGGCTAGGGATCAAAAAAATATGTGGTTAAACTCAGTAGCCTCGCTGCAAATAGCCAATAACATCGTAGGTCAAAGGACCACTCACACCACTGCAGCATCGAGAAGATTACCGACGAGTGAGTAGACATCCATGTGGTTCTTGTGTGGTCATGCTCAGTGCCAGTTATTCTCTAACAACCACCTGTATCTTCACCCCAGTGTCTCTACACCACAGACTTGAGACTCATCTACCCATAAGGGAGGTGAACCGTGCACCGATCTCAAATGGATTGATCACTATCCTCCATGATGATCCTTTAATCGAAAGTATTTAGAAATTAACCACTAATTAATATATGTCTCAAATTCTTAACTCTTTAAGAATGTACAAAAATCATTTTTGTTAATTTTTAGGATAAATCATGGACACATAAATATGATTAAAAATAAAAAGCTCTTTATTGATAAAAATTATAAGTATAAGTATAGGCCCAAGAATTATATAATGTGTCAGCCAACAATTGACTTTTAAGGTATAAATCCAACATAGGGGTGCCACTGTGACTATATCCCATGAAGATGAATGCGAAAAGAAAACTTTACTTTTCTCAAAATCCTAAGATTGTGTAGATGATGCATTGTATGAAAAGTAGTTGCATCTAATCTTTATAAATAAAATCTAGAATCATGAACATGTTTAGAATAGTTCTAAAATAATTTATGATTGATTTTATTACTATTTATATAGAATTATTTTGATCTAAAATTAATATAATTGTTGTAATTCGCCTACTGAGTCGATGTAGTATTATTTGGGTCAACTCAGGACTCTGGTTCCTCAGCTCAATTTTTATTGAACTAACTCATTGTTACAGGCTAAAAATTATGATTAATAATTTGTTATCAATGAATCAAGTAAGTCTGAAAACTTAGTTGACCCATTGTGATGAGTAGGCTCAATCTAGGGATGAGCTAATTCAAGTTTCAGATCTAAATGATTGTGCATAAAATTAATTATAAAAATATTTTATAAAATTTAAGACTATTTTCAACTATCGAGCCCCTACCCACCGCCTCAAACTTAATTAAGAATTAAGTTGAACCTATTAGATCTAGAATTATAAATTAAAGATCTAATATCGTTCGCATAAAATGTGAGTGATGGATTTATGGGTTAGCTTGATCAGGTCCTCCTAATTGGATTAGACCTAGGGATGGAATCAAAGATCAAATAGACTAAGAAGAGAAATTAGATTAAATCAAAATTTTTCTAGAGCCAATATAATAGTTATAGTTGGTCGAGTCTATATCTTTGATTAGACCCAAATGGACTTTGATCTTGAGCTCAGCGGTCAAACCCAAATCCATAAGTAAATCCAATTGAAATCGATTAACCAGTTGGTGTCTAAGATAAGTTTGACAGCCTTGATCGATAGTCATTAATTGGGAGCTACTTGCATAGATTGAGACTAAGATGAGTTAATGGCATATCCCTCCCATCGATCTCACTTATCTGGCCAACATGGTGAAACAAATTTTGATCAGATCGCTTAATGATTAGGGTTGACCCATGCTTACTAGGAAATCAATTCGACTGATTTAGGTATGCTTAGGATGACTTGTCTTTATCCTCGATATGACTTGATGAAGTCAGTGAGAGGATTGATGACTTGTCAGTTGGACTGGCTTGTTTCTAGTCCACCTTGATCTGACTTGGTGAAGTCAGTGGGAGGATTGAGATTAGTTGGTCTACGTATTTAATTTTGATAAATTATGTTAATCAAATTTTTTAAATTATTAGGTCCATAAAATGAGCTAGTTATGGTGATAACTAGATCATAACCTCCCATTAAGATGAATGATAATGGGTCCATTATTTCTGATTGACATTGTAGGTGCTATCTGTTTGATGTTTCTCTAAATGATAGAATTATTATTCATCATATGATGACTCTATTGTACTATCTGATGAATGATTGGGTTGGTCGAGCCATACTCGAGCTTGATTATTCATTAGTTAGAATCATTGAGTAGATTTATATTAATGGTTGGACCTAATCAGGACTTTTAGTGGAAGCCCATCGCCTACTGAAATAAAATTTGGGACAAAACTAATTACTAAAAATTATTTAGAGAAATAATTGGTTGAGAATCTAACCATAGATGCATATGGGTTGATCGAGCCATACTCGGGCCTGTATGCAGTCTGTGTGAATTCTAGTACCCATTAAGGAATTAGGATAATTTCTCAAATTGGAGGTAGAGGCTATCAATTCATATAAAATAGTGAAAGAACTTTTAGACTAAAGTCTATGTCTTTAGGCTTGATTAATTCATATACTAATTTGATCTGTGTTTTTTTTTTTTCAGAAATGGCTAGTAATTTGTCGCTTCACTCACTGTTTGACAGTGATGAGCTTATTGGACCAAACTTCGATAGCTAGTATCAGAAGTTGAATATTGGTCTTGAGCCCAATCTAGCTAAAAAGTTTTAGGCTGAATCGAGTCAAGCAGACTATGACCCAAATAAGTTAAAGAGAAATGAGTAATTACTTTCTAATAAAGATACTTATATGATAACACCTTGTAATTTCTCTATATGTGACACTACTACCTGGGTATTGGATACCGAAAGTCCAGTTCACATATATAATTCATTGCAAGAACTTCAAGTTAGTAGAAAATTTGAGAACAATGAGAGATTTCTAAATGTGAGAGATAGAAGTCAAGTTTCAATCCAGACTTTAGAAGTTGTCGAGCTTGTTTTCAAGTCTAATAGTGTCATTTTAAGTGATTATCACTATTGTCCATCTTTCTTGATGAATATAATCTCTATTGATCTTTTGGCCAAAAATGGTTATGGTTTATCAATAAAGAATGATTATTGTGATATCATTATGAATGATGTTACAATAATGAGATAATTAAGAAATGACATCTATGTATTGTCACAGCCTATGAGTGTAATGTACACTCCAAATAAATATTCAAAATTAGATAATGTTACTGATGCCTACCTTTGGCATTGCAGGCTTGATCATATTAACAAAAGCAGGATAAACAGGTTAGCACAAGAGGGTATCCTCAATATCAATGATTGTGAATCATTGCCGACCTGTGAGTCTTGTCTTCTTGAAAAGATGATTAAGTCAATTTTTACTGAAAAAGGTGAACGAGCTAGTGAAGTTCTAGGTCTAATATGTAGTGATGTTTGTGGACCTATGAACATTAGTGTCAGAGGAGGGTATAGCTATTTCATTACGTTCACAAACGACCTATCTAAGTATGGGTATGTCTACTTGATGAAATACAAGTCTGAATCATTTGAAATATTCAAACGATTTCGTAATGAAGTAAAGAAACAAACTAAAAAAGGTATTAAGACTCTTCAGTTTGAACAAAGGGGTGAATATCTTTTTGATGAATTTCTGACATATCTTGAAAAGAATGAGATTCTCTCATAATGGACTCCTCTAGGGACACCACAGCATGATGGTATCTCAGAAAAAAGAAATCAAACCTTGTTGGACATGATTCGATCCATGATGGGATTTGCAAGTCTATCGATCTCATTTTGGGGATATACACTTGAGATAGCCTATTTCGTGCTCAATAATATTCTGAGCAAGTCAGTTAGTAAAACACCATATGAGATATGGTCAGGACGTAGGCCGAACTTCACTTACCTTAAGGTCTGGGGGTGTCTGACTTATGTCAAATGATTATAAACCAACAAGCTCAGACCTATATCCGATAAGTGTAATTTTGTAGGATACCCCAAGAAAATGAGGGGATATTATTTTTACCTCTCTGCTGAACAAAAGGTATTTATCGGCAATAAGGCATACTTTTTGGAAAAGGAGTTCCTTAGTTAAGGAATAAGTATCTTTAAAGTTGAGCTTGATGAAGTTCGAGAGGTAGAAGAATTGACACCAGTAATTGAATCTGAGCCGGATTTGATAAGATCAAATCCAAAGCCCAATATACAAACATCCTTAAGGTGATCTAGTAAAGTACCACATCAGCTGAATAGATACCTAGGTTTCTTAGTCTGGAATGGTGATCCTGTTGAGCTCGATGCGAACAATAAGGATCCAGACACCTATATGGATGCAATGCAGAGGTTCGAATCTGAGAAATGGCTTGAAACCATGATATCCCAAATAGAGTCGATGAAGATCAACAATGTGTGGACATTGGTTGATCCACCTGAAGGGGTAAAATCTATAGGGTGTAAATGGGTCTTCAAAAAGAAAAGAGATGCAGATGGAAAGGTTAAGACTTATAAAGCCTGTTTGGTTGTCAAGGGTTATCGCCAATGTTATGGTGTTGACTATGATGAGACGTTCTCTCTTATGGCAATGCTTAAGTCCATTCAGATCATGCTTGCGATAGCAGCATACCTGAACTATGAAGTCTGACAAATGGATGTGAAGACAGTTTTTCTAAATAGAGAGCTGAATGAAGAGGTGTATATGATGCAACCTGAAGGGTTCATATCTACAGACATGTCCAAGATGTGCAAGCTTCAAAGATCCATTTATGGATTGAAGCAAGAATCTCGGAGTTGGAACATACGTTTTGATAAGGTGATCAGAATGTATGGCTTCATTAAGAATGGAGAGAAACTCTGT
The DNA here is from genome assembly GCF_000442705.2 of Elaeis guineensis. Classification (NCBI taxonomy): domain Eukaryota; kingdom Viridiplantae; phylum Streptophyta; class Magnoliopsida; order Arecales; family Arecaceae; genus Elaeis; species Elaeis guineensis. The sequence goes on from NC_025997.2 coordinate 77,444,502, forward strand.
ATATATAAGTGGGCTAATGGTTCAGTAATTATATTTTTTATTTTGTATGTGGATAATACTCTCTTAATTAGGAATGATGTCCCTGCATTATAGAGAATAAAAGTATGGCTATCGTCATAATTCTCTATGAAGGATTTAGGAGAAGTAGCCTACATCCTAGGGATGAAGATCTATAGAGATAGATCTAAGAAGCTGCTTGGACTCTCCCAATCAACGTACATAGATACCATCCTAAAACGGTTCAGCATAGAGAATTTCAAAAAAGACTCTTCCGATAGGCCATGGAATTCCTCTCTCGAAGAAGGATTGTCCAACAACCCCTTAAGAGAAAGAGCGTATGAGTAGAATTCCATATGCCTCGACAGTGAGTTCTATAATATACACCATAACATGTACAAGATCAGATATGGCTTACTCACTAGGAGTAGTGAGCAGATACCAATCAGATTTGGATGAGAACTATTGGAACGTTGCAAAAATCATCCTTAAGTATTTGAGAAATACTAAGGATCAGTGGCTCGTTTATGGAGAATCTGACTTGAAACTCATGGGATACGATTTCAATTTTCAATCAGATTGTGATAAGAGCAAAAATATGTTGGAATACATTTTTATCCTAAATGGTGGAGCTGTCTGCTAGAAAAGTTCCAAGTAGCACACCATAGCCGATTCAGTTTGCGAGGCGGAGTACATTGCGACATCCAATGTTGCAAAGAAAGCTGTGTGGCTAAGAAATTCATCATCAAACTTGGAGTGGCACCCTCCATCGATGGTCCAATTCTACTTTACTATGATAGTACTGGAGCCATAGCTCAGGCAAAGAAGCCAAAGGCACATCATCGGACAAAGCATATTCTGCGTTACTACCACCTTGTCCAAGAAATTATGGATTGAGGTGACGTCGATCTTTAGAAGATCGACAAAAAAGATAACGTGACCAACCCATTAACTAAAGCCCTTACAGTAAAAAAATTCGAAGATCACAAAATGAAGATGGATATATGATATTGTACTAATTGGCTTTAGTATAAGTAGGAGTTGTTGAAAAATATGTCTCAAAGTCAATCGTCAGCGTGTTGACGGTTGTGCCAATTGATGTAATTGTATATGAATTAATTAATAAAATATTTATTTGATAATTTTTATCATAAGCTGGTACATCTTCTATATTGAACTTTTGTGTTATGATGAAAGTCCTTAGGACTATTTTAAAATTGATAAAAGAGGATTTATCATTTAGTCCTTAAATGAGTTTGCGACCAAATGATATGCTATTACTAGGATGATAGACATATCTAGTGTAGGTCGTTGGGTGTTATATAGGTTGGTTGTCTTCTTAATCAAAGAGCGTGGAGATGCTGGTATGGCATGCAGGTGAAATGTAGGAGTATATTTCATTGAATGTGACCAACTTTGAAGTACTCTGTTGTCAAGAGTCACTCCAAAAGGATATGGGAATAAGTGTCCCTCCGACCTGAGATCACCACGGTGACTTGCAAGCAACTCACTGTGCTTTGGTGCCGGACTACATAAATTTCTAATTCAGGATCAAAAGGTTTTTGGGCATAGTCAAGTACTTATGAAGTCGGTGTGTGAGTCAAGATGAAATTGATCACTCCAAGATATTGGAGAAAATGCTTTGTGTTTCAATTTAGTATGATCTTAGCTAGGGTAATCTTTGTGAGGAGTCACAGGATTTATCAGGTTGAGACATATAATGGATGTACCATAAAGAGTTGACAGTTTAAACTCTAAGTCATCCTAGCATCAAGGGTCAAAGAGATGAATTATACGGTAACTATATCCAAATAGATTCTTGAGTGTTGCTTTACATACATTCGACCTATCCAGATGTCAGGTACCATTGCTAGATGGCTACTCTGATTAGTACAGGAATCAGTTTCTGTGCTACTGTGCTACTGACTTAGGTTTGAACTTATGGGGTTACACACTTTAGAAGTTTCTCTCTGATCATATGGCTAATTTGAAGAGTTCTAGTGGATGGAGACTCTGGTGAAGAGTCCTACTAGATGGAGACTCTGCTGAAGAGTCCCACTAAACGAGGACTCTACTGAAGAGTCCCACTGGGTGGGGACTCTAGAGAAGAGTCCAACTAGACATAGACCTATTATTAATAGAGAATTAATTAGTGATTAGATTACTAATTATATCAATTTGATTAAGCATTAAAGTCTGGATCAAGTTTGATTGAATTGAATTCAATCAGGTCAAGTTTGATTAGGTTATGAGATGATCTAATCGGTAAAGAAGAAATGATCTTGATTTGATCAGATCTATGACTCAATTAATTTATTAATTTGATAAAATTTAATTGATATTATAGGAGCCTAATTAGATTAGATTCATCATATTTTATTTGGATCTAATTGGTTAAACTCTAGAGTCCCAAATGAGTGGGACTCTCTCCCTTGTGCCACCCAAATTGTCTCACACCTTTTCTCACCACAAAAAATCAGTTTATACATGAAAAAATCAAAAAATAACCCTTATTTTGTCACCTATTATGGATATAAATTGATTAATTTTGATTTAAATTTAAATTGATTTAAATTTTAACTTAAAACCTTATTCATATCCTTCCATACGTTGGCTGTTTTTGAAGGGGCTCATTGTGTCCAAGAAAAGAAAGTCTTTCCAATTAATTTTTATGTCCAATTTTCTCTAGTAAGTTTTTTTTTTAAGTTAGATAAGGGTAAAAAAAAGTTAGAGTTAAATTAAAATTCAAAATAATTTGAATTGCAGCAAACTCCAGCCCTTATCTTATCTTATCTGATTTATGCGACAATCATTAAAAGGCCACAATTTTGGACCAAAAGATGAGAGCTTTTCACTGTGAGATACCAGAGAGAAAGAGGGTTGAAAATCCTTCTTTGGGATATGAGATTTGGATGGGTTTCATTCTTCCTTGGCATGAACAAAAGAGGAGATCATTCTCCTCTCGGGTGAGAGACCTAGAACTGTTCTAGGTTTTTGGGTGACGAAAAAATGAAAGAGAAGAGAGTCTTTATCTATTTTTCTCTACCATCCAGCATCCTCCTCTAATCTATCTTTGAGATCAAAAAGGTTCAAGGTAATCGAAGGAAGAGATCAAATCAGATCTGCCATCAGAAGCCGACTGTGCGAGCTAGCACTCTCATGGAGGGCTGATCGCTCTGAAGACTTTGTTTGGACCATCCGTAGAGGCCGGATGCTGGTGCGGCTGTGAATGATCAGAGAGAACTTTCAGATCTATATTTTTGTTTATGGAGTTTGACTATCTATGCTCAGATATTGGGCTCAGAATCCTAGAAGTAATAGATTTGATCTATTATTAAATACTATTTTTGGTTCACATGCTTGTCATTTTAGATTCAGATTTTTTATGCATATATATTCATATCATTGATCCATTTGTAGGAGTTTTAATATCAAATCTTATGTATGTATTTATAAATTAAATAGTTTAATCTAATATTTTCCACTAAAAAATTTTTGACATGCATGCATGAAATCCGTGTGCATCCCAACAGATCAGACATGAAGTCTGAGTCAGTATACTCCTCGACTCGCAACTCTAAATATCCTCCAAAGATCAAGAATAAATTTTTAGTCCTTCTTAAGTATTTATGGATGTTCTTCACAGCTATCCAGTGCTTCTCTTCTAGATTCGACTAATATCTGCTCGTGACACTCACAACAAGGGCTATATCAGGTCGAGTACACAGCATGGCATATATGAGGCTTCCTATGGTTGAGGTATAAGGAATCCTACTTATGTGCTGAACTTCCTCAGATGTGGTTGGACAAATCATCTTGGAAAGATTAATACTATGTCTAAGAGGTAAAAGTCCTCTTTTAGAATTTTTCATACTGAACCTCTTCAGCACTTTCTCTATATACAGCTTTTGTAACAGACCTAGCATCCTTTTAGATCTATTCTTATGAACCTTTATTCTGAGAATATAGGATGCTTCCCCTAGATTTTTCATGGAGAATTTCTTAGACAACCATCTTTTGATCGTGATCAGCATAGAAATATCATTCTCAATGAGGAGAATATCATCCACATACAATACGAGGAATGTTATTGTACTCCCACTGATCCTTTTGTATGCACATAGTTCTTCTTCATTTTTTATGAAATTAAATAATTTGATTATCTCATCAAAATAATGATTCCAACTTTGAGAAGCTTGCTTTAATCTGTATATGGATCTTTGCAGCTTGTAGACTGTGATCACCATCACCAGATGTAAAATCTAAAGGCTGCTCCATATAGATATCTTCCTCAAGATATCCATTCAAGAAAGCTGTTTTCTCATCCATCTGCCAAATTTTATAATCATAATAAGCTGCAATGGCAAGTACAGTGTGGATGGATTTTAACATAACTATGGGCGAGAAGGTTTCTTAATAGTCAATGCCCTCATGCTGATTGTAACCTTTTGCCACAAGCTTAGCTTTATAGGTCTCTACCTTACCATCAGCACCTATTTTTCTTTTGCAGATCTATTTACACCCAATGGATATAATACCCTCAGGTGGATCCACTAAAGTCCAAACTTGGTTCGAGTGCATCGAGTCAATTTTTTATTTCATTGCATTTAACTATTTTTTGAAATCAATGTCAGACATCGCCTCGTCAAAGATATTAGGATCATCACCATGACTCTTATCTCTCATAAAGAATATTTTTTTTACTTCCTCCATAAGCATACCCATGTACCTTTCAAGAGATTGGGAGATCCTACTAGATCTACGAGGTGGTAGAGGAACATCAACTACTAGCTCATGAATAATGGGTTCCTGAGGATCTATAGCTCTTTACTCTTCAAAGACTTTCTCTTTGAGCTCAACTAACCTCCCACTGCCACCATTCTAGATAAACTATTTTTCTAGGTATATGGTGTTTCGACTCACAATCACATTGTGATCTTGAGAAAAGTAGAAATATTATCCCATGGATTCTTTTGGATATCCTACAAAATGAGCTATTTCAGATCTATCTTCTAATTTATCCACCATCTGTCTCTTGACATAGGCCAGACATCCTCAAATCTTAAGATAACTTAGACTCGGCTTCTTAACGTACCATATCTCATATGGTGTGGTAGGAATAGACTTTGATGGAACCCTATTCAATAGGTAAATGATAGTTAATAAGGTATGTTCCCAAAAATATAAAGGTAGATCAATGAAGCTTATCATGGACCTGATCATATCTAATAGGGTCCTATTTCTTCTTTCGGATACCCTATTGAGCTGAGATGTTCCAGGAAGAGTCCATTGAGAGACTATACCATTGTCTTTAAGATATTCTAAAAATTTTTGACTAAGATATTCACCTCCTCGATCAGATTGAAGAATCTTAATGGGTTTATCAGTTTATTTTTCTACTTCACTTCTAAATTTTTTGAACTTTTTAAAGGCTTCAGACGTATGTTTCATTAGATACATATACCCATACCTAGATAGATCATAGATAAAGATAATGAAGTAGCTATAACCACCCATGGCCTATACATCAAATGGCCTACACACATTGGTGTGTACCAGGGTAAGTAACTCAGTTGCCCTTTTCCTATATCCTACAAAGGATAACTTGGCCATTTTTCCTCGAAGGCAAAATTTGCAAGCTGGATACAACTCTGGGTTAAGAGAGCCAAGGATCTCATCTTTTTTTAGTTTATTTATCCTATCCTCTCCAATATAGCTTAGTCTATGATGTCACAAGTACTTCTGGTTAATTTCATCTTTGGGTCTCTTTTGCCCTACGGCACTCACTATTTGCTCATTTAAATTTATATTCGTATCAACATACAAGTGATATAGACTATCAATTAAAAGACCTCATGTAACTAATTTATTTTATAAATAAATGAAATAAAAATTTTTATTGAAACTAATTTCAAAACCTTCCTATGCTAGTACAGACACAGAAATCAAATTCTGACTAGCTACAGGAACAAAATAACAGTCCTTTAAATCTAATCTAAAACTAGATGGTAATCGAAGAGAATAAGTGCCAACAGCCTCTGCAGTACTTTTTACTCCATTACCGACTCGAAAGATCATATCACCTTCCCTCGACCTTCTACTTTCTATTAGATCCTGCATTAAAGACATATATGAGTACTCAAACCAGAGTCTAATACCTAACTAGAAGTAGAAGAAACCGTAAGATTAGATTCAATTACGAGCATACTTTCTGAAGATTTAATATCCCTTTTGGTGTTTAGGCTTTTCAAATAAAGTGGACAGTTCCTCCTCCAATGGCCTTTAGCATCACAAAAGAAACACTTTTCCTTTGCTTCAGCTTTCTTAGGAACGTCCTTCTTTGGCTTGCTCTCTTTCTTCTACTTCTTAGTAGATTTAGTCTTTTTCTTTTCAGTAGATTTTTTCTTGAAAGAAGTCTGCTTCACAATAAAAATAGTACCCCTTAAACTCTTCAAGATTCTTTTCGTAGTGACCAACATATTGACCAGTTTGGATATAGTGCAGTCGAGTTTGTTTATATAAAAATTTATAATAAATTGACTATATGAGCTCATAAGAGATTGAAAGATCAAATCCATCTATAATTCTTTTTGCATTTCATGTTCGAGCTTCTCAAACTCCTCAATGTCCTTGATCACTATCATACAGTGCCCATGGATAGACTGCCCTTTGTGCATCTTCAAATTAAAGAGTCTCTTGGATATTTTGAAGTGTATTGTATGGCTCTACTCATCTTACAACTCTTGCAGGTGAGTGATCGTAGCCCTGGCAGTGGGCATATGCTCATGCGGGCTTTGCAACTTGTTTGACATAGATGCCAACACATAGCACTTGACCCGACTGTCTTCATCCGTCCACTTTTCAAAGATAGCCCTTTGCTCAGCAGTAGGATGGTTGGGTAATACTATGAATTTCTGATCGAGTACATGACTTAATTTTTCTAAGGTCAGGACAATCCTGAGATTTTTAAGCCAGTTTTTGTAATTAGCTCTAGTCAAATAATTGGTTTCAAGGATGTGGGCTAGAGGATTCGAGACTGACATTATTTAACTATAAGAGTAGAGATTCAAATTAAACTTTTATACTTTAATATTATATTTGCTTCTAGGAATTTTAAGATGTAAATAATGACTCCCACTAATTTTTCCAATCCCTCCACTCTCTAGGTGGGAAATGGAAATCCTAACGTGACAAAAGAATTTCTAGTGGGTGCTGCAGTCCCACCGATGCCATGCACCTCACCTAATAGTTATTGGTAACATGCACACCGATGTGTAGGTAACTCTTTGTCCAGATGCTTCTCTAAGCATGTTGCAGCGACTTGGTCTCTAAGTCATGTGGGCTCACCTAACAGTTATTGATCACACTTCTTAGTTAAGCCCGACCCACTATTCATAAGCAGGTGCAAGGCCGTCATTAGGTCCCTTACCTAATAGTTATTGGACCCAACCCCATCCTCACCCTGGAGCAACTCTTTACTAATAGAGTGGTTGCATATTTTCGGTGCAACTGAACCACTGTAATCAATCAAGAATAATCAAAATCAGTAGCACGCCCGCATATTTACAATGGTGGAAGACCTATGGACTTAATATTTATGGAAAGGTTTAGATTTAGGTCTCATCTAATCAATCATCATATGACTGATCTAATTGGTGTGGGCTAAACCAAAAACACCAAGCAACCCAATTGAGGACTCTATCTTCCAAATTGGCCAGGTAAGTGAAGATCGGGGGGGGTCCCCCATTGCTTTTCTTAGACACCAATAATTTAGCCAGGTAAGCTAACAGAACCAACTAAATAACCATATCTCAATTACTTAGACACCAATAGGTCAATTGGTCCAAATAGGTTAACTCAAGTGAATCAGGGTCAAACCATCAAGCCAAATTAGATCCTTAGGTTAATCGAGTCTACATATAGGATTCAATCGATTTGACCAACAACAATTGCATGATCATATAACTCAATTGATCTAATCCTAATCAATACTTGACTCAGTTTGATCAATTACTTAATCAAATTAGATCCATATGATTCAAATCAAAAACTCTAGATGCAATCCTATTACATGATCTAATTTTTGATTTTTTCATAACCAAAATCCTCATACACAAATATAAATTTTAGATTCTAAAATTAAATTTTAGATCTAAATTCTTTGCATGAAAGTAAGTTTTAAATCATAAAAATAATTTTTAGATTTAACATACAAATATATATCTCATATATGCATGTAAAATTCAGATCTAAATAAAATTCAGATCAACAACATGATGTCATATATATCATATACTAATCATGGATCATATTGAAAGTAATTTTATGGTCTAAATATGCAATCACATATCTCATATATAAAATATGAATTAGATTATATAAAATTTTAGATTTATGCATGCATCTACATATCATATGAACATGAACTAGAAATCATTCTAGATCAAAATTCAGATCTATGCATGCTTTAACATATCAACTATATATTCTAAAATTAAATTTAAAATTAAATTTAAAATTTAAAAATTAATCTATATATTTTATGTATAAAAAAAAATTAAATTTTGAAATTTTTTTCAAAAATATGTATGTCAATTCATGCATATGAAATCTGTGACTCTGATACCACCGTTAGAATTCGTATGTAGGGACATGCATGTGTATTTTAAAAATTTATTTTCTAAACACCATAGTGGAATAGTAGATTAAAATAGTTTTAATCTATATCATGCTTATATAAAACATAAATCACAAGGATCTACTTCATATGCTGAAATTTAATATGTGATCGAATCATATACCTGTTTCATAATTATTTTCTTCAAATCTGAATTTGAAAGAGAAGAGGCTCTCTCTTAGCCACATAAGTGCCCGATTTCTATGGATATCTACTCAAGATTAGCCTAGAACAGCCCTCTTAAGATTGAAATTTCTTCTCTAAAAAAATTCAGCCTGTGAATCTGAACGAAGTCTGGATCGCGATCCACTCTTTGATCTCTTTTTTTAATCTTCTTCTTCTCTTCTTCTCTTACCTTTTTCTCTTATATATGATGCTACCAAACATCAGGAACCAGCACTCAAAGGGGGATGCCAAAGCCCTTATAGGCATGTGGATTTGGGATGCCCAAAGGTGGGGCATGTAGGATGCCCAAGGGAGAAGAGAAAAGGAGGAGAAGAGAGGGCATGGGGGATCTTCTTAGGGGCATGTGGGCTGCTGGTTTGAATGCCTAGGGACCTTAGGGGAGGTCTCTTTAAATAGCGATAAGGATTGATCCTATTCAATCTCATAATACAAGTTCTATTTGCATTAGGTTTCCTAATAACTTAAATTATTCAACTTCTTTTAGAAATCTTTTTAGGTACCAACTATTGGATCCCTTACACTCACATAAACACACCCCAAAGTGTACCCAAGGGATGCCCCATAAAGGGTCTACATGCCCTCTAAAGATGGGACATGCCCAACTTGATCCAATCAAGATGGTGCCCCAACTAAACGATGAAGGAATATTAATTAAGGACTTGCACCCTTAATTCAATTGATCCAAAATCTTAGACATCCAACAATTGAAGTCCAATGAATCTAATTCATTTAGATTATTAGTAGATAATTAAGTTTAAATTATTTTATTAAATAAAAAATTCAAATATAAAAAAAAAATAGATCCAACCATGTGCTAGCAAAGTAACCTTGAACCCAATCGGATTTCTCTAAACCCAATTAACACTTCATAAGTTCATTGCTAATTCCAGACCTAATCTCTTTATTGTATGATCTCATAGATTCAATTCTATCTAGTAGTGAGATATATAATGATCTCTATCAAAGTAACATTGAAACTCTTTTCAATGGATTGAAATAATTCTACTCTAACTTATCAAGGATTGTCGATCCAGAACAATCCTTGTGAGCTCTCACAATCCACCATGACACCTAGCAGTATGTAGTGGCAACTCAGTAGAATAAAAAATAAACCTCAAGGTGTAGTTAACATATGATTCAGTCCCTCTATCATGAGTCCCGACTAGATGGCAGGTCACGGATAAATCGTCAAACCTCAACATCAGTCATATGATAGATTCGATCAGCTCAAGTCCAATTGTAATTTCTATGAAAACTCTTTTCCATCAATCACACTGCTGTGGCCACAAACTCTCAGACTTAGCTTCTCAAATCTAATGCGACTACTCCTCTCTATCAAGATTGATAGATCCCATCTTGATGCGCATCCTACTCCTACAATAGACTAACTATCGCCAACATCCACTATAGGAACTTATTGAGACCCATATTTATGTGTCAGTCAAACTCTAATAGCCTTACTGTGAGCAATCATACCATTTTAGATCAAAAGATCATTCACACAACTACAGCATCGAGATAATCACTGATGATTGAATAGAAACTCAAGTGATATTTCGTATAGTCACGCTCAGTAATAGTTGTTCTCTAACAACTACCCGCACTCATCGTCCAATGTCTCTACACTGTAGATTAGAGATTCATCTATCCCAAAATAAGTGATTTGTACATCAGTCTATCTAGATCGATCACTGTCTTCATGATGATTTTATGACTGAGAGTATTTAAAAATTAAATACATGTCTCTAATTCTCAATATTTTGAGAATATGTATCAAAAGTTAATTTCATGGATGATTCAAAGACACATCATGCTTGAATATGTTGGGTTCTGACCATGCAACAGAAAGTAATTTTTAAAAATTTAAAATCAAACAAGTCAATAGCTTTAACAGTTAAAACTATTGAGCCAGAACTCAAACCCTAGAATCACCTTGTCGATGTCAATCAAAACAAAACAAGCATGTAAAGGGATAGAAAGTTTTACTTTTACCAAAAAGATAATATGGCACATAGGTGATCTCTATAAGACTCCAAAGTAGAAGCCCTCCAATGGCAATCCACACGAAAGTTGGCCAAAGTCCTCCCTAACCAGTGCGCAGCTGCAGTCTTATTTCTCAAGAACACTATCAGCTTCGAACTCGAAGAACAATCACATCAAAGCCTAGTTGCTTTCGATCTTGCCATCAAAATCATGCCAAGAAGATACTCTTTAGATATCTCATAATCTAGGATTTGATTTTGGGTTCCAACATATGAAAAAACCAAACCCTAGGGCACACTAGCAACACTTGCTAATTCTCTCGCCACCCTTCTTACAACTTTTGCCTCTCAATTTTTCCTTGCCTTTTTCTCAATTTTTTTTTAGAATTTTTTTTTTGATTCACATGCCACTTGTCTCTGGCTTTTATCCAAAAACCTAGCAGTTGGGCCATATGAGATATCCCATTTAAATAGGGGACTAAGGGATGTGAGAAGGACCAAGGGGTGCCAACCTTTGGCGCTCCACTTTCTCACACAGTGAATAAATTCACCATATAGAATTTTTGGCACAAAAGAACCATCACACAGAAGGACTCCTCCTCTTCTACATCTCATAAAAATTTCATATAAATTTGGCATTGAATCAAAATGTATCTGGATGAGAATTTAAGGCAACACGTTAAAATAAGAGTCTTCTTAAAGAAGGACTCTCCATCTTCACACGCTAATTAGAGTGGGGTGGTAATTTATTTTTGGTGTGGCATCTAGTGGGCACAGAGGAGTCCTTCTCTACTTGAAATTGTTTGAAGTTGGATAAGGATGCAATCAAAGTTGACCCAATCCTATTAAGTCAAAGACAACTAGTCTAGGTTAGCTCAAATATTTTGATCTAAACCAATTTAGAAACTTGGGTTAAACAGTATGCTAGTATATCAAATTAACCCTTAAAATTTATATTAAATCTTAATTAAATTAGATCAAGATCAAATCTCAAAGTGTGTGACCTATTGAGTTTCAAATCTAGCTAGCAGTGGATCCAGACTTTCGACGTAACCCTATTCCGATTAGATTAGGTCACCCGAAGAGTCCCAATCAACTAAGACTTTTTCTAATTAATTTTTAAATTAAATTTTTTTAATTCTAATGAGTCCATATGTTAAGATTGATGTCTAGCAATATGTCATAACTATCCAAAAGATTTAAATTTTTTATAAAAAATTATCAAAATATTCTTCAGTGATAAGTTACCGTATAATTCAATCCTTCAGTCAAACAACATTCCAGATGAGCTATGGGTATACAAATATATCAAATTCAATCACTTATCTTTATGTATCTTGATCAGAAGGTGATGATTCAGTTGATGATATATTAAAAACTCTTTTCTAATTATCATCATACTTTGGCCAAAGACTTCCAGAATCACCGACCTATGAGATCACATAGAATGTTAGCTCCCCTTATTAAGAGTGACTAATCCTTTATTGATCACTCACAACCTCTATACACACTTCACCATATCCAAAATACCCCATACAAGGATCAAAGAATCAAGTTAGGAAGTGAACCAAAATATAGATCCATGTACACAAGATACCATGGCAATCTCAGATCAAAGGGTCACTTACACAACTCCCACTAGAGAATCATCAGTTGACATATAAATAAGACTCTATCTAATATTCTCTCGTAGGTCTATTCAGTGAACTCACTCTCTAATGAGCACCCATATCCTTATATTAGTATCACTACATAAGTGGTTGTGAGATCAACTACCCTCATTTTTGAGCATGCATAGGACATGCTAGTCTTACCGGTATCATTGATCTCTAACTCAATGAACCAACAATTGAGAATATTTTAGGTCATAGCTATCAAAGATTTAGGTCTCACTAGCATGATCTCATCACAGTTTTAAAATCATTATCCAAACCTATGGGGCTCATTATAATCTTAAGAACAAAAAGATGCAGCATATAATAAATCAAAAATATCTATTTTATTAATAATATTAATATCAATTATATGAGTCTGAAAGATAAATTACAGAAAATATCCTATCGCATCCCGTATGCGATTGGTTTGTAGGGCATTATTCTTTCAATCTCCCACTTGCACTAAAGCCAATCGCCCCTATACTTGATGCCCATGCTATCAAGGTGGCGGTCAAACTACTATATTGACAAGGCCTTAGTGAACAGATTTACTATATTATTCTTAGTATCAACTCACTCCACAATCACATCGCATCTTTCGACTATCTTCCGAATAAGGTGAAACCATTTTGGGATGTGCTTAGATTTATGATAAGACCTTGGTTCTATGGCTTGAGTAACTGCTCCAGTATTATCACAATAAAGAGCCATTGGTTATTCAATCCCGGAACTATACTCAATTCTGAGATAATTTTTTTTATCCAGATGGCCTCCTTAGCAGCCTCACTAGTAGCAATATACTCAGCGTCAGTGATCGAGTCAGCAATAATTTTTGAAACTCTTCCAACTTACTGTACCACCATATAGAGTGAATACATATGCAGATATAGATTTGCTATCATCCAGATCAGATTGAAAATTAGAATCAGTAAAACTTTTTAGTTTTAAATTAGATCTACCATATATTAAAAAAATATCTCTAGTACTTCTCAAGTAGTTAAGTATATTTTTCACAGCTTTCCAATGATCCTCCCCGAGATCAGCCTGAAAACTTCTTAGAGAGTTGTATGCCATGATCTATGGGCAAGTAATGTCTTTTACTTCCCTCCATGTTGAACCTTCAACACAAGGTCAATGTACATAGACTGGGACAAGCCTAGCATCCTATTTGATCTATCCCTATAGATTTTTATACCAAGTATATGGGATGCTTCACCCAAGTCTTTCATGAAAAATTTTTATGATAGCCATGTCTTGACCGATTGTAACATCGGGATATCATTTTCAATGAGCAGTACGTCATCCACACAAAAGACCAAGAAGACAACAGTACTCTAACTTATCTTCTTGTACACACAAGGTTCATCCATATTTTTGATCAAGCTAAATGATTTGATTATTTTATCAAAATAGATATTCCAGCTCTTCGATGCTTGTTTTAATCCATAAATGGATCTATTCAACTTGCATGCCTAATTTGCTCTCCTACTAGAGATAAATCTCTCTGACTGAGTCATATATGTTGAATGTATGCCCTAGAAGTCAATCTTGACTGACATATTTTATATTTTTAGGACATAATTTTATACTTTTTGGATAGTTATATTATCATTCATGTCTTTATGTCCATGAATCATCCAAGAGATTAATAAGATGATGACACATATTCTCAAAGAGTTGAAAATTTGAGGCATGTGTCATTAATGGTTGATTCATAAATTACTCCTGGTCATAAGATCATCATGGGGTTGGTGATTGATCCGGATAGATCAGTGCACAGATCACTTTCTTCGAACAGATGGGTCTCAAGTCTACAGTGTAGAGCACTGAAGTGAGAGTGTATATGGTTGTTAGAGAACAACTAGCACTGAGCGTGACCAACATGAGAAGTCACATGGATGTCTACTCATTCGTTAGTGACTTTTTTGATGCTGTAGTTGTATGACTAGTCCTTTGACTTGAGATGACACTACTACTCGTAGTGAGACTACTGGAGTTTGACTGACACATCAGCAAGAGTCTCAATGAGCTCTTGTAGTGGATATTGGCGACAGTTGGTCCTTTGTAGGAGTGGGATATGCATCAAGATGGGATCTATTGATCCTAGCAGAAGGGAGTAGTCCTATAAGATTTAAAGAGGTTGAGTTCTTAAGTCTATGGTCTTAGCATTGTGATTGATGAAAAAGAGTTTTCATAGAATCACATATGAACTTGAGCGAATTAAATCTATCATATGATCGATGTTGAGGTTTGACGATTTATCCATGACCTGCCATCTGATAGGGACTCACGATAGAGGGACTGTATCATGTGCTAACTGCACCTAGAGGTTCATCTTTTATTCTGCTGAATTGTCACTACATACTGCTAGGTATCACTGGTGGATTGTAAGACTCACAAGGATTATCTTGATGATCAATGATCCTTGGTGGGTAGAGTTGAAATTTTTCCATTCTATTGAAAAGTGTTTCAATGATATTGTGATAGAGATCATAATATATCTCACTACTAGACAGAATAGAACCTATGAGGTCACACACAAAAAAAAATTTTGACTGATTAGATGGTTGAATTACGATTATTAATCGTAACAGGATTTGATTATCAATTTGATTGATAATTGATCCAATACAAATATTGCATTATGCAACTTACTAAAGAGTTAGTAAGTTATAAGAGGATTAATTAGCAATAAAATTGATAATTAGCTCAATTTAATTAAGCAATAGGGCTTGTATCAAATTCAATTTTATTGGATTTAATTTGACTCATTTTGGGGTTGATTTGATCAACCCTATAGAGTTATAGAATAACCCCAAAAGGATTGGATGATTAGTCCTAGTTGAATTAGGATTTGAGTTTGATCCAATTTTAATTAGACTAGGATGTATTTTTTTCTAATTAGACTAGAAATCTTCATTTTCATGTTGCACCAAATCTTAATTGGATTAGGATTAAAATTCAGCACCAAGAAAGAATACAATAGGACTAGGATTTCTCCTCCAATTAGGAGACATCTAATCCAAATTAATTGGGCTCCAAATTAGATTTAAATTTTTATTTATTTGAGTCTAATAAAGTCCTAATATTATTAAAATTTATTAGTATTTTATTGAGATTAAAACAATAATTTAATCAAGAGTCCTATGTCCTTAAACTTCCTTGATTCCATGTGCCCACGCTACCTTGTATTTGTGCGCCAAAAGCCCACGCCCCCTACCAGGTTTTAATGCCCACTTTTTCCTCCTTTTTATTGTGTAAGAAAGAAGGTTTTCCTCCTTTAATCCTGTGAGAAAGTGGGTGTGGATCTGGGTATGGGCGGCATCCAAAAATTACATGAGTCCATGAATTCTTGGACTCTATTTCCTAACCAAACTCTAACTCATCTTATGCCTATAAATTCACCACCTCTTGGGATATTGAAGAGTAGATTTCTATCAGATTATGATGCTCAAAAGAGAGGTCTTGTGCATGGAGAAAAACAAAAAAAGGGGGGCGGTGAAGAGGTCTTGGCATTAGGTAAGGTATGAGTTTCCATATCTCTTCTTTCTTACACAACCAATTGTTGGTTGTTTCGGACATCCTCCTCTATCTCTCTTGTCCATGTTTAGACATGGATGTCTCCTATTATTTTTGTCTAAAAGTTAGATAAAATTTATTACATCTCTATTGTAGAGATTTGGTGTATGGATTTTAGGAAGAAAAGAGAAAAAGAGATTCTTCTCATGATCTCTAGCGTAGAGATCAAGATCCTCCTACATCTTCTTGTTCTCTAAGAGTGTCTTAGGAGAAAAAAAAATTTCAACCATCAAGATGAGATCTCTACAAGGGAGCTAGCACTCTAGTGAGATCAAAAGACTTCTGATCAGATCAAAGTCTCGTGTGGATATCCGTGGAGGTCGGATGCTTGTATGGCTATGAGGGACCTTTGAAGGACATCCATGATCATCCGTTAGCGTTGAAGATTGATCCATATCCAGATATATTTTATTTTTATTTTTTTTTATTTGATTTCTTATCTGAATATTATCTCACATATGATGATTCTGGTCATGGTTTGAAGATATGATCTTTTGCATGTTTAGATTAAATTAGATTTAATCTAAAATTTTTTTTAAATTCCACTGCATACTCTTTTTATAAAAATCATACATGCTTGAAATCATAAAACTCCTACAGTGGTATCAGATCTATGTCATATACATGATATTTAGATTTAGATTTAAAATCTGTAGAGAAAAATTTTAGATCTAAAAGTTTTTGATGTCGTTCTGGCATAAGATTGTCCTAGCATAACTTGTTATGTTGAATAGTTATCCAAGAACGATGTTAAAATTTTTAATTAGATTAAATTTTAAGATCTAATTTTTAAAGCATATATGTGATATATATTTTGTTATTTAGATCTAAAAAGAGTTTTGAGATCTATTTGATTCATATATATGATATATGAAAGTTTGTTTAGGGCTGAAATTATTTTAATGATCTGAACTAGTTTATGTATAAGATACATATTTGTATGCATGATCTAAAATTATTTCGAGATCAAAATTTACTCTTCATGTAAAGAATTTAGATCTAAAAATTTTATTTTAAGATCTGAAATTAGTGTTTGTGCATGAGGGATTGGTCATGGGTAGATCAAGTTAGGTCCTGTAATTTGATTACATCAAAAGGGTTTCTGATTTGATCATGTTGGGTTCAAATCGATTTAGTTGTTGATCAAATCGAGTCAAGTGTTGATTAGGATAAAGTCAATAGAGCCTTAGATCATACAATTGTTATTGATCAAATCGATTGACACCCATATATAGAATCGAATTAACCTAGGGACCTAATTTGGCTCTATGGCTCGAGTCTAATTCACCTAAGCTAACCTATTCCAATCAATTGTCCAATTGGTGTCTAAGGAAAGTAACTGAAAGATGGTTATTTAATTAGTTTCGTTCACTTTTCTGACCAATTTATTAGCATCTAAGAAAAGTAATAAGGGGACCCCCACTAATCTCTACTTACCTGGCCAATTTGGAAGATTGAGTCTCAAATATGGTTGTTTGGTGGTTTGATTTAGCCCATGCCAATTATATCAATCATGTGATGACTGATTAGATGAGACCTAAATCAAAATCTCTCCATAAAATATTAAGTCCAAGGTCTTCCACCATTGTAGATGTGCGGGCGTGCTACTGACGTTGATTGTTCTCGGCTGGTTACAGTAGTTCAGTTGCATTGAAAACATGCAACCACTCTATTAGCAAAGAGTTACTGTGGGGTAAAGATGGAGTTGGACCCAATAACTATTAGGTGAGGGACCCAATGATAGCTTTATGCCTGCTTGTGAATGGTGGGTTTGGCTTAACTAAGAAGTACGGGCAATAACTGTTAGATGAGCCCACATGACTTAGAGACCAAGTGGCTGGAACATGCTTAGAGAAGCATCTAGGCAAAGAGTTGTCCATACATCGATGTTTATTCATATTACCAATAACTGTTAGGTGAGGTGTACGGCATCGGTGGAACCGCAGCACCCACTAGAAACCTAATTATGGCATCAGAATTTCCGTTTCTCCATCCGAAGAGTGTGGGAGATCTGATAAAATAGTGAGAGTCTCATTTGCATCTAAAAGTCCCTAATACAAATCATAAAATAAGTACAAACATCTAATTATAATATTTGCTCTCTGCTGTTCATTGTGTCAGCTTCCAATCCTCTAGCTTGAGTCCTAGATATCAATCGATTAACCAAAATCGAGTACATAGACTGGCTCACAAACTTAAAAATTATTCTTAATTTTAAAAAATTAACCTATATTCTCTATCAGGTAATTCTAATGTTAACAACCCATCCAACCTATAGTCAACGAGCTATACTTGATGAGTGGATAGACAATGACAATTAAGATAGGTGCTATGCATGAGCACATGTTCACTGCCAACGATATGTTGATCTATCTGTAAGTGTTGTGATGTGATAAGAGTTGCACAACGTGTGTGATGCATGATGGGCATGAAGCGAAGGAAACAATTTTTCTCCAGAATGCCTAGGTTGCATCTAAAATTTTTTTCTAATATTCTACTTGTTTAAGGATCAAATCCTTACCTGAATCATAGTGGAATCAGGGATCAAATCTCAATTATCTGATATAAACCTTCACGGAGGCCTGGATATGTAGATCCTCCACTTCGCATGCACGTTTGATGCTGCAGAAAAGCAAGATGAACTTCAATCCAATTGGCTTCGCAACTTAATTAATCAAGGGATAAGATGTGATGATGTGACACCTCACACCAGTAGGTAGGATGCCCAAGAAGGGTCCACACCCAAGGAGAGGAGGCAGCAACAAAGAAAGAGATGTAGAAGATGAAGGACCTCTCTCTTCACATGCCTATCTCTCTCTCTTTTTCTCTTCTCTCAATTTGATTAGTTTGCTATTCTATTCTCTTCTTTCATCTATAAGTAGAGATCCTCTCTATTTATAGATGATTCTCATGATCCAATGAGAGGAGGACTCTTTATTCAAATCTGATTTGAATTGGTCCAATAGTCATGAAAGAAGGACTCCTACATAAGATATAATTGCCATCACTTATGACATCCACTTTTCACCCACTCTCGCACCCACTTGGGATGCCCCAAATAAGTACTAAATCAATTTTTGATCATGCTTCATGAGTGAATATTTTTAGTGCAAGTAGGAATATTCATATCTCATCCAAAACAGGTCCGATTTGAGTTCGATTCGAAATCGGTTTGAAATAATTTCAAAAGACTGTCAATCCTAAACTCTTTAGGACTATTGTACCAAGTCTAACTTTAATTTTAGATCTATTTAAGTCTAATTAATTTAGATCTAATCTAAAATTAATTAGTACTTAAATTCAATCTTTTATATGTTTCATGGATCATAAATAAAAATTGTTCATCCCCAGGATTGAACCTGAACCTCATGTGTAGTGCTAGCTAGACATAATCAACTCTTCAATCCCATTTGACCCATAACTCAATTCTTAATCAAATTAGCTTATATATTCAATCAAGTCAAGTACTTTCAGATTGGACATATAAACGTAGATCAATTCCTTCCTATTTTGTCTGACTTGTGTGCGTGACTCCATAGGTTCAAACACTAAGTCGGTAGCACAGGAACCAATTCCTGCACTAATCGAGATACCATCTAGCAATGGTTTCCGACATCCAGATAGGTCAAATTATCACAAAAAAATATTTTAGAACCCATACTCATGGTTACTGCATAATTCAACTTTTTGACCTTGGATGCTCTAGGATGGTCATAGGTTAACTGTCAACTGAGATTGCTTCATCCACATTGTATTTCAACCTTTCAAATCCATCTCATGGATTATCCTGACCAAGGCTTTACTAAATTGAAATACAGTGATACATCAACTACAATAATCCAGAGGGATCAATCTCATTTTGATCCATACACAGACTTCATAAGTACTTGACTGTACCCAGTAGCCTTCCATCGTTGCATTAAAAATTTAGATAGTTCGGCACCAAAGCACAGTGTGTTGCTTACAAGTCACTATGGTGATCTCAGGTCTGAAGGATATTTATACCCATGTGTTTCACGAGTAGCTCTTGACAGCAGAATGCTCAGCAGGTGAGTCACTTTTTCAGTGATGATGTACCCTTACATCTCACCTATATGTCATACCAGTGTTACCACACTCCTTGGTTAAGAAGATAACCAACCCATATGGCACACAATGACCTTCACTCGATAAACATCATCATCCCATAATGACGTATCATTTGATCGCGAACTTATTTAAGAACTATATGATAAATCTTCTCTTTATCGTATACTAGCACAGCTCTGGGACTTCATCACAGTACAAGAGTTCAAGGAAGATATCACTTTATGATGAAAAATATCAGAATAACTATTATTCAATAATCAATAATTCATATACAAGGATAAACTCAATCGTCACAAGATTGATTTTAGGATATAATTTTCAACAATTTTCATTTGAACTAAAGTCAATTGGACAATATCTTATATCCATCTTCCATTTGAAGTCATCGAACTCTTTGATCCTGAGAGCTTTAGTGAAGGGATCGGCTAGGTTCTCCTTTCTCTCGATCTTCTGAAGCTCGACGTCACCTCGGTTCATGATTTCTTGCACTAGGTGATAGCGACACAGAATATGTTTAGTGCGATGGTGTGACTTAGGTTCTTTCGCCTGAGCTATGGTACTTGAGCTGTCACAATACAGCAAGACAGGACCATTAATGAAAGGTACAACTTCCAATTCGATAATAAACTTTTACAACCACACCACCTTCTTTGCAGCATCTGATACAGCAATGTATTTTGCTTCGCATACAGAATCGACCACAGTATCTTGCTTAAAATTTTTTTAGCAAACAGCTCCTCCATTCAAGGTAAATATGTAGCCCTACATGCTTCTGCTGTCATCATAATCTAACTGAAAACTGGAATCAGTATATCCCATAAGTTTCAGATCAGAGTCTCCATAGATAAGCCATTGGTCTTTAGTATTTTTCAAATACTTAAGAATTACTTTTGCAATCTTTCGATGCTTCTCATTTGGATCTGACTGGTACCTACTCACTACCCCTAGTGAATAGGCCACATCCGGTCTTGTACATATCATAGCATACATGATAGATCCCATTATCGAAGCATATGGTATTCTACTCATGCACTCGCTCTCCTCAGGAGTTGTCGGACAATCTTTCTTGGAAAGAGTAATTCCATAGCCTATCGAAAGATAGTCTTTCTTGAAATTATCCATGTTGAACTGCTTCAACAAGGTGTCAATGCACGTGGATTGGGACAATCCAAGCAACCTTCTAGATCTATCCTTATAGATCTTTATTCCTAGGATGTAGGATGCTTCTCCCAAGTCCTTCATGGAGAACTGTGATGATAATCATAGATTCACACTCTGCAAGATGCTTCTCCCAAGTCCTTCATGGAGAACTGTGATGATAATCATAGATTCACACTCTGCAAAGCCGGGATGTCATTTTTTAGTAATAGTATGTCATCCACATACAGCACAAGAAAAATGATCATAGAATCAGAAGTCCATTTGTAGACGTAAAGCTCTTCTCCATTCCTAACGAAGCCATATGTTTTGATTACTTTATCAAAATGTATGTTCCAACTCCTTGATGCCTGCTTAAGTCCATAAATTGACTTTTTTAGCTTGCACACTTTTGACTCATCTGTGGATGTGAATCTTTCAGGTTGTATCATATACACCTCCTCTTCCAGGTCTCCATTAAAAAAAATAATTTTGACATCCATCTGTCAGATCTCATAATCTAAGTGTGCAGCAACAACAAGTATAATCTGGATGGACTTGAGCATTGCCACAAGAGAGAATGTCTCGTCATAGTCAATACCATAATACTGACGATAACCCTTAGCAACTAAACGGGGTTTATAGATCTCTACCTTCCCATCCACTCCTCTTTTTCTCTTAAAAATTTATTTACACCCTATGGATTTTATCCCTTCGGGCGGATCAACTAATGTCAAGACACTATTGATCTCCATGGACTCCATCTCGGACTTCATGGCCTCAAGCTATTTTTAGGAGTCTGGCCTTTGCATGGCCTCCATATAGGTGATTGAATCCTCATCGTTCTCATCAAGTTCAATAGGATCACCATCCCAGATCAGAAAATCATAGTATCTGTCCGGCTGATACGGTACTCTATCGGATCTCCTTAATAGTGTCTCTACTGGCTCTGGATTCGATTCACCAACCGAATCTAATTCTGTATGTGTCGGTCCTTCCACTTCATGAACTTCATCAAGTTCAATTTTACAGGCATTAGCTCCTTCACTAAGAAACTCCTTTTCCAAAAAGACTGTCCAACTGCTGACAAACACCTTTTGTTCTGTAGCGAGGTAGAAGTAGTACCCTTTAGCTTTCTTTGGGTATCCTATGAACAAGCATCTATCGAACTTCGGTCCAAGCTTATCTGTCTTTAAACGCTTGATATAAGCTGAACACCCTCAGACCCTAAGATGTAAGAGCACCGACTTACGTTCGATCCATATCTCATATGGAGTTTTATGGACAGACTTGTTGGGCATCTTATTCAAAATATAGCAGGCAGTCTCTAGAGTATATCCCCAAAAGGATACTGACAGACTGAAAAAGCCTATCATGGATCGGACCATGTCTTTCAAGGTTCGATTCCTCCTCTCGGACACACCATTATGTTGTGGTGTTCTAGGAGGGATCCATTGTGAGAGAATCCCATTCTCTTCCAGATATGTTAGAAACTCACTAGTGAGGTATTTACCTCCTCGATCTGATCGAAGGATCTTAATACTCTTTTTAGTTTGTTTTTCTACTTCAGTATGGAATCGTTTGAACATTTCAAATGATTCTGACTTATGATTCATAAGATAGACATAGCCATATCTCGATAGGTCGTCTGTAAATGTAATGTAGTAGTATCCTCCTCTGACACTTATGTTCATAGGCCCACATACATCAGTATGTATTAGACCTAGGACATCATTGGCTCTTTCACCTTTTTCTTTAAAAGATAACTCAGTCATCTTACCAAATAGACAAGATTCACTAGTAGGCAATGATTCACAATCATCTATCTCAAGGGCACATTCCTTGATCAACCTGACAATCCTATTCTTATTCACATGACCAAGCCTATAATGCCAAAGGTAAGATTTGCTGACATTGTCTATTTTGGGGTATTTACTAGATATATACATTACACTAACAGACCGTGATATTATATATATGTCATATTTTAATTATCCACGTATAATTATAGTTCATTCATAATGATATCACAAAAATCATCCTTTATTATAAACTTATAACCAAGTTTGGCCAAAAGGCCTATAGAGATGACATTCATCATAAAGGAGGAACAATAATGACAATCATCTTGTTAGATATGTGCCCTAGATGCCAGATTGACTGACACATTCTTATACAAATCTAAGGGTAAATTTATAATTTTGACTATAATCAATAAATAGGTTATTCTTCTATCACATTGTGTACATTGTGTCTGTGATACATCCTTTGAGTTAGTAGGAATGTCAATTCATATTTTCAAGAGTTAAAAATTTAAGGTATGAATTTACATAACTAACTCATAAATAGCTCCTGACCATAAGATCATCACGAGGATGGTGATCGATCCGGAAGGTTGGTGTATGATCGCTTCCTTAGGATAGATGTATCTTGAGTCCATGGTATGGAGACATCAGAGCGAGAGTACAGATATTCATTGAGAACAAGAGTACTGAGCGTGACCATATCAAGTAGTCATAAGGAAGTCTATCTTCTCATCAATGACTAGCTCGATGCTGCAGTTGTGTGTCTAGTTCTTTGATCTGAGGTGTATCGACAGTTCACCTTGAGTGTGTTATAGTTTGACTACACCATAACTCGATCTCCTAGCCATTCGAAATCTTGAGGTGTATGTTGGTTGTAGCATATTCATTGTAGGAACTAGGTCGCATCAAGATGAGATCTATCAACCTCGATAGATGAGAGGAGTAGTCCTATTATAATCGACAGATCGAGTCTTTAAGCCCATGGCCATGGCAGAGTGAAATAATAGAAAAGGAGTTTTCCATTGGGGTTTCACATCGGACTCGGATTGATCGATTGATTCATATGACTGATGTTTTGTTTGACGAGTTCACCTTAACCCTAATTCAGTCGGGACTCATGATAGAGGAACTCATCACACAGGTAGCTGCACTGAGAAGTTCATCTTCAGTTCTGATGGGTTGCCACTACATACTGCTAGATGTCACTGATGGATTTTGAGAGTAATTAGAATGATATTGATGATCGATCATTCTAATTGTCTGAATCAGAAGAGTTCTGATCCATTGAAAGGAGTTTCGATGATGTCGATGATGAGATCACGACATGTCTCATTATCATATAGAATTAAACCTAACTAGGTCACACAAATAAGGGTTAGCATCTGAATTTCATCAATTGGGCTAACTCAATTGATTTGGATAAGATCCAATTAGGTTCAAGGAAATCGTGCTAGCACATGATTGAGCCTAACTTTCTCCTCGTGTAATCTTTTCTATCTCTGCTGAGCCAAATGTGATTTGACTCATCCAGAGAACCTTAGAAAGATTTCTCTTAGCCTAAATGAAGCTTGTCCAGCTTAAAAAAAGTTTGTCTTAATTCATAAGATGAATTTAAGACAACACCTGCTAATTCCTAGCACCTGCCAATTTCATTTTAGGATATCTGTCAAATGTTGACATATGGGTCTTAAACTGAAGAGAGCTCATTGGAGGATTTTTGTGGAGTGTCCACATGCCAAAACTCAATTGAATTGGATGCCATAATTAGATTATGGCATGAGCCCAATTAGATTAAAGTGGGTGCCCCAAATGGATAAGAACCAAAGAGTCCTGATAAATATGGACTCTTTGGCGCCACCTTGCTTGAGCTTATCCAATGTTGGTGCCAACTTAAGAGAGAGGATGGGGTTCTTATCGGATATGATCAGATGATATCACTCCACCAATCAAAATTTTTCCAAAATTTATTGGAATTTTTTGATTGGTTGAATGATGTGGCACTGCGCAGCATACAGGGTCTATATAAACCCTGCTACGTCGAGGGTTTCGAGGTAGAAGTTATTTTATGCATAAAACTCAATAGCTGCTACCCCCTCCCCTCTTCTTCATATCCTCCCTACTCTCTTCCTCCCCTCTTCACATCCAAAGAGTTGGACATCTATCTGGCAAAGATCCAAGGTGTGGTGACGCCTGGAACAGAAGGCTGCAGGACTTCTTTGATAGGCTACTGCTCCAACTTCAGGAAGACTTTTGAAGATCTTCCTAATCAGATTTAGATCTGATTTTTGGAGCATAGATTCATGAGAAGAAGATGTTTTATGTCCTACCTGAGTGGATACCGATAGAGGTCAGGTGCTTATGTCTCACTTTTCCTCTTTCAACTGGTATCAGAGCCAGGTTGTTGGCTCTATTTCAGATCTAATTTAGATCTAATTTTAATTTTTATTTATCTGATATTAAAGATTTTATATATTATATCAGATGTGATAGGATCTGAAATCAAAATACTTAAAATTAAATCTAAGAAGATCTAACATGCATGAGATGCATGACTAGACTAGGATTAGTTGAATCCACGAATAGTCTTAAGTCTTATGTTTTAATGAGATTAAAATATAAATTAAATCTAATTTATTTTTTATTTTTTTGATGTTATAAGTGTTATAATCAGATCAAAAAATAAAAAATAAAATTTTAGTTTTTTCATAAAATTGATCTGCTGCATGCCTAGACTGGTTGTAGAATTGTTCTAGTAACTTGTTTAGAATAGATTTAATTTTGAATAGTTCAATTTAAATATTATTTTTAGATATTACATATGATGTATCAGATCTGAAAGCATGTTAATTAGATTGATTTTTAATACATGAGATGTATGCAAAGCATGTATTAGTTAGATCTTAAATTGTATATGTGATATGTTAATTTAGATCTAACTAGTTTTGTAGTTAAATTTATATTTCTGATTAAGGTGTTCCTCATGGCCATCCAGTCATAAGAATAAAGTAGAATTTTAAGACCCTCTCTTCTCATTCAATGGGGTGTTCATATGACGTGTAGGGGTGCCACGCGTTCATCCTTAATCAAAAATCAAAACTTACTTTTCTGCAAAATCCTAGATCCTGAAACCCTAGGATTTATTTTACATGCTTTATTTATGAACCCAAACTTAATTAATGAATTAAGCTTATAAAATTAAGTTAGATCTAAAATTATGAATTTCAGATCTAAGATATTTTCATAAAATTGAGTTCGGGCTTGGATAGCTCAATTAGGTCAGCGGTTGATCAAACCGAATCAAGAGTTGGTTAGGTGGGATCATGAAAGCTAATAATTGACCAGTCTAATAGGATTAAGTCTAAGTCAAGGTCAAATCATATTTAGATGTGACTTGATCAAGTTAAGACCTAATTTGGCTCAGAGGTTAGAGCCTGGATTGTAGGCTAACCCAATTAGTTCTAGTTCGATAATTTGGTGTCTAAGGTAAGTTGGACAGATGCGATCGACTAATTTTTAATTGGGAGCTACTCGACTCGAATGCATTCTTATCGAGTTAATGGCATATCCCTCCCACCGGTCTCATTTACCTGGCCATATGTGTCGACTCAGTTCTGATTAGAGATTGCTAACAATTCGAGCTAACCCATGCCAATAGGTTAGTCATAATTGTTATGACTATGTCAAGTCAAGTTTAATGAGACATAAATCAAATCTTCCTTAGAAAATATTAAGTCTAGGTCTTCCACCATTGTGCATGTGCGGGCCCTTCTCGGGGTTGATTGTTCTCGGCTAGTTACAGTGGCTCAGTTGCACCGGAAAGATGCAACCATGTCCATTAGGCATTGGATGCTACAAATTAGAGGATGGGTTGGGCTCAATATTCTGGATATGGTGAGGGATCCAATCAGGAATCTAGTTCGTGCAAATGGTAGGTCTGACTTAACTAAGGATTGGAGCAATATCTCGGACACGGTGAGCTTCATGAATTAGAGATCAAGTTTTAGGTGCACCATGATTAGAAAATCATTGGATAAGAGTTGTCCACTCATCGGTTGACCCATCACCAATAACTGTTAGGTGAGGTGGTGAGCCAGTCGGTGAGATCGCACCACCCACTAAAAATCACTGATCATGGAGATTTTTACATCTCTACCAAGGGAGTGCAGGGATCTAAGAAAATAGTGAGAGCCTAAATGTTTAAAAATAAAATTCCTAAACAAATTGATTAAGTCTGATTACAAAATCTAACTAGAAACTTTTGATTCTCTACAGGAAACATGTCTGCCTCAAATCCCCTGACCAAATATTAGACACCCACAGATTGACTGGACCCAATTTCAAAGACTGGTTGAAGAATGACAGAATTATTCTGGATTTCAAAAAATTGACTCATGTCTTGGATCAGGACCCACCTGTCATGCCAACACGTCTGACTGCTGAATAGAGAGTGTCTCTGGAAAAGTGGATGGTTGATGATAACAAAGCAAGGTACTATATGTTGGGTGCAATGCCTGATGACTTGCAGTGCCAACATGAGAATATTTTGACTACCCGCCAAATGTTGGCTCACCTGCAAAAGTTATTTGGTGAACAGAGTCGTGTGGCCAAGTATCAAGTATGTCAAAGACTTTTTAAAGCCAAGATGGTGATGGGCAGTCAGTCCAAGATCATTGTTTGACAATGATCAAGGATCTTGAGGAGCTTGAGAGGCTCGGTATCATCTTAGACAAGGATTTTCAGATTGATGTGATCCTTCAGTCCTTGTCCGATGCATATTATTAGTTCATCATGAACGTTCATATGCATAAGATGTAGTGTACCTTGGCCGAGTTAATGAACATGCTGGTTATGGCTGAGCTTTCTATGAAGGATTCAAAAGGCTCAGTTCTTACTATGGAGCGGACTTCTTTCAAAAAAAATCTTTTGAAAAGAAAAAGAAGTCTGCAAAGAAGCAGAAGGTGGATGGTAAGAAGAAGAAGACAGAACCAAAGAAGAAGGATGCTGATAAGGAAAAATATTTTTACTACCAATCAGACGGCCATTGGAAGCGGAACTGTCCTCAGTACCTGGCCACCCTGAAGAACAAGAAGGATGGTCCTTCTGGAGGTATGCTCATTTTAGAGTCTAATCTTATAGCTTCTTCTGCATTCAGTTGGGTGCTTGACTCTAGTTCTAGTGCTCATTTGTGCACTTCTATACAGGATCTTGAGGAGAGTAGGAGGTTGAGGGATGGGGAGATGATCCTACGCATCGGGAATGGAGCAAGAGTTACTGCTGTGGCCGTAGGAACCTACCCTCTGTGATTATCGTTAGGATTAGATTTATTTCTTAGAGATTGTTATTATGTGCCTGCAGCAAGCAAGAATTTGATTTCTGTTTCATATTTAGCACAAGAAGGCTATGTGATTAGCTTTCATAAGGACCATTGTAACACTTTTTATGAAAATAATAAAGTTGCAGATGGTTTTCTTATTAACAGTCTCTATCAGCTACATATTGATGTATTTGTATTTAATATTGAGCAAAATATGAATGCCATAGGAATTAAAAGGCCTAGAGATAGTCTAAATGATAAGTATCTGTGGCACCTAAGGCTAGGTCATATAGCGGAAGATGGGGTTAACAAATTGGAGAAATCCAGGCTATTGAGTCTGTTGACTTTCAAGTCATATCTAGTTTGTGAATCATGCCTTCAAGGCAAAATGACCAAGCTTCCTTTTGTGAGACATGGGGAAAGAGCCACAGACCTACTTCCCCTAATACATACGGATGTGTATGGCCCATTTGATGTGCCGGCTAGAGGCAACTACGTCTACTTCATTATCTTTACCGATGATATGTCTAGGTACGGATATGTATTTCTAATAAAACACAAGTCTGAAGCTTTTGAAAGGTTCAAAGAATTCAGACATGAGGTAGAAAAATAAATAGAAAAGCCCATTAAGGTTCTTCGATCAGATCGAGGAGGTGAATACCTTAGTTGGAAGTTCCTAGACTATCTTAAGGACAATGGTATAGTCTCTCAATGGACTCCACCTGGAATGCCTCAACTCAATGAGGTTTCAGAATGGAAAAATCGTATCCTATTAGATATGGTCTGTTCCATAATGAGCTTCACGGACCTCTTCGAATTTCTTTGGGGACATTGTCTCATGACAGCAATTTATGTATTGAATAGGATTTTTTCTAAAACCGTTCCTACCACACCATATGAGATATGGCATGGTAAGAAGTCAAGTCTGAATCATCTCAAAATTTGGGGTTGTCCGGCTCATGTCAAGAGACAACAGGCGGACAAGTTAGAGTTCAGGTCTTTTAAAGCTCGATTCATAGGATATCTTAAAGAGTCATTAGGATACTATTTTTATATTCCAGAAGACCACAATGTGATTGTGAGTCGAAATACTATTTTTCTTGAAAAATAGTTTATTCAAGATGGTGGCATCAGAAGAATAATTAAGCTGAAGGAGAATGTCTCCCAAGAGCAACGAGCTAAAGAACCTGAGGAACCTAATCAATCAGAACTAGTCTTAACACAACCTCTTCCACCTCGTAGATCGACTAGGGTTTTTCGTTCTCCTGAAAGGTACTTAGGTACCATACAAGAGGATGTAGAGGAAATATTTCTCACGAAAAATGGGGCTCATGGTGATGACCCCAAGACCTATGACGAGGCGATATCAGATATCAACTCCGAGAAATGGTTAGAGGCAATGAGATCAGAAATTGACTCGATGCACTCAAACCAAGTCTGGACCTTGGTAGATCCACCTGAAGGTATTGTACCTATTGGGTATAAATGGATCTTCAAAAAAAAGATAGGTGCAGATGAGAATATGGAGACATTCAAGGCTAGGCTCGTAGCGAAAGGTTATAGTCAGTGCGAAGGCATTGACTATCAAGATACCTTCTCGCCCGTAGCCATGCTAAAATCCATCCGCACATTGCTTGCTATTGCAGTCTATTTCGATTATGAAATATGACAGATGGACGTGAAAACGGCATTCTTAAATGGACATCTTGAGGAAGATATCTATATGGAACAGCAGCTTGGTTTCATATCCAGTGATGATGATCACAAAATCTACAAGCTGCAAAGGTTCATTTATGAACTTAAGCAAGCATCTCGAAGTTGGAATACTTATTTCAATGATGTCATCAAAATGTTTGGTTTCATCAAGAACGAGGAGGAACCATGTGTGTTCAAAAAAATCAGTGGGAAAGCAGTTGTCATCCTTGTATTGTACGTAGATGACATCCTCCTAATTGGGAATGATATTCCCATGTTGACCTCAGTCAAAGTATGATTGTCTAAGGAGTTCTCTATGAAAGATCTAGGAGAGGCATCCTTTATACTGGATATTAAGGTCTATAGAGATAGACCAAATAGGATGCTCGGACTTTCACAGAAGATGTACATAGAGGAGGTGCTAAAAAAGTTTAGTATGGAAAACTCCAAAGAGGTTTAGTACCTTTTAGACATGGCATTCATCTCTCCAAGAAGATGTGCCCTAGCACACCTGAGGAGATTGAACGCATGAGCAAGATCCCTTATGCTTCGGTAATAGGGAGCCTCATGTATGCCATGCTATGTACATGATCTGATATAGCCCATGCTGTGAGTGTCACAAGCAGATACCAGTCGAATCCAGACGAAGAGCACTGGACTTCTATGAAATGTATCCTTAAGTATTTGAGAAGGACTAAGGATATGTTTCTAGTCTTTGAGAATGGAGAACTCCAGATTCAGGGATATATAGACTCAAACTTTATATCTAATATAGATGATCGAAAGTCGACATCTGGGAGTTTATTCATTTGCAATGGTGGTGCAGTCAGCTGGAAGAGTTCCAAGCAGACGGTGATTACTGATTTCACCATGGAGGCAGAGTATATTGTTGCATCGGAAGCTGCGAAGGAGGTATTTTGGTACAAAAAATTTGCCGTCGAGCTTGGAGTGATGTCATTGGATGCCATATCTCTTTACTGCGACAATAATGGCGCCATAGCCCTAGCTAAGGAGCCAAGGTCTCACCAGAAGTCCAAGCATATCGAGCGACGATTCCATCTGATCTGTGATTACCTCGAAAAAGAATATGTTGAGGTCAAGAGAGTCAACTCCACAGACAATGTGGTAGACCCACTGACAAAGCCATTAGGCCAGCAGAAGATCGAAGCCCACCTTGAGAAGATGGGACTTAGATATGTAGCCAATTGGCATTAGGTCAAGTGGGAGTTTGTTAGATGTGTGCCCTAGATGCCAGATTGGCTGACACATTCCTATACAAATCTAAGGGCAAATTTATAATTTTGACTATAAATCAATAAATGGGTTATTCTTCTATCACATTGTATACATTGTGTCTGTGATACATCCTTTGAGTTAGTAGGAATGTCAATTCATATTTTCAAGAGTTGAAAATTTAAGGCATGAATTTACATAACTAACTCATAAACAGCTCCTGACCATAGGATCATCACGAGGATGGTGATCGATCCGAAAGGTTGGTGTACGATTGCTTTCTTAGGATAGATGTGTCTTGAGTCTACGGTGTGGAGACACCAGAGCGAGAGTACAGATATTTATTGAGAATGAGAGTACTGAGCATGATCATATGAAGCAATCATAAGGAAGTCTATCTTCTAGTCAATGACTAGCTCGATGCTGCAGTTATGTGTCTAGTTCTTTGATCTGAGGTGCATCGATAGTTCATCTTGAGTGTGTTATAGTTTGACTATACCATAACTCGATCTCCTAGCCATTCAGAACCCTGAGGTGTATGTTGGCTGTAGCATATTCAATGTAGGAACTAGGTCGCACCAAGATGGGATCTATCAACCTCGATAGATGAGAGGAGTAGTCCTATGATAATCGAAAGATCGAGTCCTTAAGCCTATGGCCATGGTAGAGTGAAATAATAAAAAAAGAGTTTTTCATTGGGATTTCACATCGGACTCGGATCGATCGATTGATTCATATGACTGATGTTGGATTTGATGAGTTCACCTTAACCCTAATTTAGTCGGGACTCATGATAAAGGAACTCAATCACACAGGTAGTTGCACCGAGAGGTTCATCTTCAGTTTTGATGGGTTGCCACTACATACTACTAGGTGTCACTGGTGGATTTTGAGAGCAATTAGAATGATATTGATGATCGATCATTCTAATTGTCTGAATCAGAAGAGTTCTGGTCCATCGAAAGGAGTTTCGATGATGTCGATGATGAGATCACGACATGTCTCATTACCATATGGAATTGAACCTAACTGTGTCACATAAATAAGGGTTAGGGTTTGGATGTCATCAATTGGGCTAACTCAATTGATTTGGATAAGATCCAATTAGGTTCAAGGAAATCGTGCTAGCACACGATTGAGCCTAACTTTCTCCTTGTGTAATCTTTTCTATCTCTACTGAGCCAAATATGATTTGACTCATCTAGAGAACCTTAAAAAAGTTTCTCTTAGTCTAAATGAAGCTTGTCCAGCTCAGAAAAAGCTTATCTTAATTCATGAGATGAATTTAAGACAACACCTGCTAATTCCTAACACCTGCCAATTTCATTTTAGGACATCTGTCAAATGTTGACATATGGGTCTTAAACTGAAGAGAGCTAATTGAAAGATTTTTATGGAGTGTCCACATACCAAAATCCAATTGAATTGGGTGCCACAATCAAATTATGGCGTGAGCCCAATTGGATTAAAGTGGGCGCCCCAAATGGATAAGAACCAAAGAGTCCTGATAAACATGGACTCTTCGACGCCACCTTGCTTGAGCTTATCCAGTGTTGGCGCCAACTTAGGAGAGAGGGTGGGGTTCTTATCTGATGTGATCAGATGACATCACTCTATAAATTAAAATTTTTCCAAAATTTATTAGAATTTTTTGATTGGTTGAATGATGTGGCACTGCACAGCATACAGGGTCTATGTAAACCCTGCTGTGCCTAGGGTTTCGAGGTAGAAGTTATTTTATGCACAAAACCCAATAGCTGCTACCCCCTCTCCTATTCTCTATATCCTCCCTACTCTCCTTCCTCTCCTCTTCATGTCCAAAGAGTTGGACATCCATCTGGCAAAGATCTAAGGCGTGGTGATGCCTGGAACAGAAGGCTGCAGGACTTCTTCGACTGGCTGCTGCTCCAACTTTAGGAAGACTTTTGAAGATCTTCCTAATCAGATTTAGATCTGATTTTTGGAGCATAGATTTGCGAGGAGAAGATATTCCATGTCCTACCTAAGTGGATACTGATAGAGGCCAAGCACTTGTGTGGCTACATCAAAACCTCGGGCTGTGCAGAGATCATCTACAGGGTAATCAGATTACCCTTGAGGTATTTCTTCTTTCATCATAGTTTTAGATTTAATTTTAGATTTAAAATATCAGATAATAAGATTAGATCTAGAGATTTAGATCTGAAATATATGTAGAATAAAAAATTTTTAAATTTATTCCGCCCCAGATTTGGTGAAATCTAGAAGATCCACGAGGAAAAGTGATTTTCCTCCTTCACATCTAACATGACACTACTGGACTCGAAGACGAGCTGCAAAGTTTTCAAGGCTAGAACTGAAACAAGGCTTCCATCTTTAATGTTAAGAAACTACTCATCCTCTCAAAATTTTTTACTTATCTACAGTCCCTGCAACAAATTGCATATATTAATAGGACTTTCGATATCCAATACCTAGGTAGTAGTATCACAAACAGAGAAATTACAAGGTATTATCATATAAATACCTTGTGAAGCAACCACTTGCCTCTTTCTTTTGTTCTTAGACCTGTTTGGGTCAAGGGTGGCTATATAAGCAGGACAATTCCTTTTCCAATGATCCAGCTTCTTATAGAAGAAGCACTATGCCTGGATCTTGTCAACTTTCGACGGTTTGCTCTGCTTGGGATCGACGGCACGGGATTTTTGCACCTTTTTCTTCTTTCCTCTCCTAGAGGATCGACGCCCTGCAGATGAACCTCCCACTAAATTCACTGGCTCCTTTTGGAGCTGGTGATCTTTCTCAAAAGTCTGCAGTAACCCTAACAAACTATGGTAGTTTACTGCAGACTTCGTCATTTTATAATGACTGAGAAAGGATAGATAAGATTTTGGTAGTCAATTGAGGATAGCATCCTTGCCTAACTATTCATGCAATGAAAAGTCAAGTTTGCTAAGGCGTTCAGTCTGCTCAATCATGTATAATATATGATCGGTGACTGAAGCTCCTTCTCACATACGGGCATTGAACACTACGCAAGAGGTTTTATGTCTCTCCGCATCTTCAGGGGTGCCGAAGGACTCATTCAATATTTGAATTATTTTCTTAGGCTGTGCATCCTCGAACTTACGACTAAATTCATCGTTCATAGCTACCCTCATCATGCAATGCACAGTCGTACGATCATTGAGCCACTTTATGTAAGTGTCTCTCGTAGCACAAGGAGTATTGGCTGTAGGCTCTTCAGGTACCTGATTCGTAAGGACATACAAAATCCTCTCATGCTCCAACATGATCTTCAACTTTCAATACCAGCTATCAAAGTTGTGTCCGGTGAGCTTGTCGCTGTCCAACAGCGAATGAAGAGATAGTGTGTTGGCCATAATTGAAAGAAAAAAATATTAGCCTATTGGTATATGAATTTTTTTTTTAATCCTGAAGATATAGACTTTAGTCTAAAGGTCCTCCCACTACTTTTTGTGAATTAGTAGCCTCTACCTCCAACTCGAGGAATTACATTAATTTCTTAGCGGGTACTAGAATCCACACGGATTGTATTCGGATCCAAGTGTGGCTCGGCTAACCCTAGTGCATCCATGGGTTTGTTCATAACTAATTATTTCTCCAAACAACTTCTAGCATTGGGTTTTGCCCCAGACATCCCTTCAGCAAGCATGTGGTGCCTTCACTGAAAATCCTGATTAGGTCCAACCATTAATATGACACATCAAGTGCATCCAACAACTGGATGTCTAGGTCCGAGTGTGGCTCGACCAATCTGAGCATTAATCTGAAGATATATCATGATGGTTATATGTTGAATAACAATTCTAATACGTAATAGACACCAGGCATATGGTGCCTCCAATGCTTATTTGGAATATGGAACTCATTATCACAAACCTTAATGGGTGGTGTTGGGTATAAAATAACACCAGCCGAAGTTCGTAAGAGGCCAACCCGCCCAGGACTCTTCCAGATTTCGATCTTGTGCGGTGTCTTTCTGATCTCCCCCGATTGTCCGAGCTTCCACAGTACCATCCAGACTCCTCCAGTTGTCGACCTTCCATGGTGTCCATCGGATTCCTCCAACGAACGAACTCCAATCATACTCTCCGAACTTCTTCGATAATGAGCTCCTTCGGTCGTCTACCGGACTGCTCCAAATGTTCTCTGGGCTTCATTATCAGTCAATCTTCTACAGTGATCGACTACTCTCCGAATCTCTTCCAGACTTCCTCCTGTCATGATCGACTATACTTTGAGCTTCTTTCGGACTTTGTCAATGTTCGAGCTTCTCCAGCAGCAGGACTTCTACAGTAGCCAGACTCCGTCTAAGTTTCTATGGTGGTCGATCGCCTTTCGAATTTCATCCGAGCTCCTGCAAGAATCAGACTCCATCCGAACTTCTGCAGCAGATGGATTCCAGATAAATTTCTACAATGGATGGGCTCCAACAGCCGGATTTCTACTCCGACCTCCTATTGTAAGCAGACTCCATCCGAGCTTCTATGATAAGCGATCTCCATTCGGACTTCTATGATAACCGATCTCCATCCGAGCTTCTACAATAAGCAGTCTCCATCTGGACTTCTACGGAACCGGTCTCCATCCGAGCTTCTACGATAAGCGGTCTCCATCCGGACTTCTATGCAACCGATCTCCATCCGAGCTTCTACAGTAAGCGACCTTCTTCCGAACTCCTACAAGAACCGGACTCCATCCGAACTTCTACAGTGGTTGAATTTCGGACGAACTTCTACAACGGACGGGCTCCAGCAGTCAGATTTCTATAGTGACCAACTATTTCTGGTGCCTTCCGTACCTCTCCAGCCATCAACCTTCAACAGCGCCAGCCGACCTTCCCCAGTGTCCTCCAGACTCCTCCAGCAGATGACTTTCGTCTGCAGCATCGATGCCTAAGGTACCCAACAACAGTTAACTCGTCAGCAACCTCAAAAACATTCGAGCTTCTCTTAGATTGCTGAGACAGAGAGCTATTCCGCTCCACCAGACGTACCAACCGAGCTTCAGCCGTCCAGTCCGAACTCCCCGGCAAGTCGCGACAACGGACACTACTCCACTCTCGGTAACAAACTCCATGTGGCTCCATCACTCTCTGGCAAGTCGCGACAATGGACACCACTACTATCCATAACAAACTCCACGTGGCCCTGAATGGCCCACTATCAAGCAGTTACGAACATCGCAGTCAATCGATTATGCTCTCCTGTTTATAAAAGAGACCCTCCAGATACGTTCTCCTCTAAGCCCTAAACTCTATCTCAAAATTCTGCTAAAATTTCATTCGAGTACTCCATTTCTGTTGAAGTAGAGTACTAACTTAAGTGTCGGAGGGTCTTATCGGAGCACCCCCAACTCTGATTTAGACTTTCCTTGCAGGTCCCGATGGCAGTCGTGAATTCTTCGACTCCAGCTTCTCCGACATCGATGAAATTCTACACCAACAGGAGGCAATGACCAAGTTATCTCATAACTTTATCACTTTATGGACCTAATAATTTAGAGGATTTGATTTCATTGACCTAAGAATAAGAGAAGAAGTCGACCTGCAAGTTGCAAATCCTTTCACTGACTTCACCAAGTCACGTAAAGAATTAAACACAAGCTGGTCTAAAGATACCTAAATCAGTCACACTGATTCAACTAAATGGCATGGATCTGTACCAATCGACTAGTGATCTAATCAAAATATAATCTACCATGTTGGCCAGATAAGTAAGATCAGCAGGAGGGATCTGCCCTTAACTCACCGTAGATGCATCTAGGTGAATAGCTCCCAATTAAAAATTACTTGATCG
This sequence comes from Elaeis guineensis, assembly GCF_000442705.2. Lineage (NCBI taxonomy): Eukaryota > Viridiplantae > Streptophyta > Magnoliopsida > Arecales > Arecaceae > Elaeis > Elaeis guineensis. The sequence continues at coordinate 77,481,652 of NC_025997.2, forward strand.
AATTTACCAAACTTATCTTAGACACCAACTGGTTAATTAGTTTCGATTTGGCACACCAAAAGATTCGAGCTCAACCATGGAGCCATGATCATAGTCCATTTATTAGGGTCAAACACATGGACTTGATCAAACTTCAACTATTAAGATTGATTTAGAGAAATACTGACCTAATCTAATTCAACACTTGATTAGATTTAATTAATTTTTTTACTTGATCCATATGTGTTCCTAACCCTAGGTCTAACCCATTAAAAGGATCTGATTCATGCTAACCCTTTGCTCATCATATTATGTGGTGTCTTAATATTCTTTAATTCTTAATTTTAGATCATTCAAATTTAATTCAAAATTAAGTGTGTGAAACGTATGTTTCAGTTTGTAGAACATTCTACAAGAATTTTAAGTGAAGCATACCATATATTTCAACACATGAAAATAAATTTTTATAATATATTTAATAATTAAACATACATAGGTATGATCTAAACTTCATTCATACATCTCATGTATCATGATAACTTTAATACCAATTACATCATATGTAACATGTAATTCAGATCTAAAATAATTTTATATCTGAATTTTATCCTATTATAATAAATTATAAATTATTTTAGATCTAATCTAAATATATTTATGATCAAAATAATACATAAAAGTCTATTCATTTTTTTTCTTCATGAAACTGGATCACAACGACACCCCTACACGTCATAAGATAACCCATCGAATAGGCAAAAAAGAGATTAATCTCTTCAATCTCTTATAACCGGATAGTCTGATGATCTCATCAATCTGAGTATTAGACTACTAAGATCTGAAATTAAATTTTATATATAATTACATCAATATGCAATTATTGACAAAATTATTTTATGTCTTGAACATATCTTTGATTTTATCAATTATGTTCTTCATCTAATCCAATTAGATTTGATATATCATATACATCATATCAAATCTAAAACTTATCTTATATTAATATAAATTTTATATTTGATATCAAATAAAAAAATAATTAGATACAAATATGAATGTATAAGGAATTAATTTCTGATAAAATCTATTTTCGTGCAGTGCTGAATTATGATAGGATTTAGATCTAAATATCCATCGAAATGGATCCAATTTAAATCTGAGATAATCCTCACTTCATAAGAAAAATAATAAAATTAAAATTTTATTAAAATAAATTTAAAATAAATTTATAATTTATATTATTTTTCATCAAAAATTTAGCAACAGTAGAATTATGTTATAACAGATTTATAACAACCTCAATCAACTATTGATTAGGCACCTCTAATTCAGTCAAAATTAGATTAAAAATTTTATATAAATAGATCTAAATTAGATTTAATGTCACACAAAAATTTTCAATTATATCTTATATAAATAATTATAAAAAATTTTATTTTATATGTATATATTTCAAATCTACTCTGATACCAGTTGAAGGGAAGGAAACAGTTTTCCTACAGAATATCCAGGTTGCTTCTAAAATTTTTTTTTAATATTCTACTTATTTAAGGATCAAATTCTTACCTGAATCATAGTAGAATTAAAGATCAAATCTCAAATTATCTGATATAAACCTTCACGGAGGTCTGGATATGTAGATCCTCTACTTCGCATGCACATCAGACGCTGCAGGAAAGTAGGATGAACTCCAATCCAATTGACTTTACAGCTCAATTAATCAAGAGATGAGATGTGATGATGTGACACCTTACACCAATAGATAGAATATCCAAGAAGGATCCACACCCAAGAAGAGGAGGCGACAACAAAGGGAGAGATGTAGAAGATGAAGGACCTCTCTCTTCACATGCCTATCTCTCTCTCTTTTTCTCTTCTCTCAATTTGATTCGTTTGCTATTCTATTCTCTTCTTTCATCCATAGGTAGAGATCCTCTCTATTTATAGATGATTTTCATGACCCAATGAGAGGAGGACTCTGTATTCAAATCTGATTTGAATTGATTCAATACTCATGAAAGAAAGACTACTACATGAGATATAATTGCCATCACTTATGACATCCACTTTGCACCTACTCCCACACCTACTTGGGATGCCCCAAATAAGTGCCAAATTAATTTTTTATCATATTTCATGAGTGAATATTCTCAGTGCAAGTGGGAATACTGATATCTCATCCAAAATAGGTCCGATTCGAAGCCGTTTCGAAATAATTTCAAAAGGTTGTCAATCCTAAACTCTTTAGGACTTTTGTATCAAGTTTAATTTAAATTTTAGACCTATTTAAGTTTAATTAATTTAGATCTAATCTGAAATTAATTAGTACTTAAATCTAATCTTTCATATATTTCATGGATCATAGATAGAAATTGTTCATCCCCGAGATTGAACCTGAACCTCATGTGTAGTGCTAGCTAGACATAGTCAACTCTTCAATCATATTTGACCCATAACTCAATTCTCAATCAAGTTACCTTATATATTCAATCAAGTCAAGTACTTTCAGATTGGATAAATAAACATAGATCAATTCTTTCCTACTTTGTCTGACTTATGTGCGTGACTGCATATGTTCAAACATTAAGCCGGTAGTACAGGAATCAATTTCTGCACTAATTAAGATACAATCTAGCAATAGTTTTTGACATCCAGATAGGTTAAATTATCGCAAAGAAATATTTCAGAACCCATACTCATTGTTACCGCATAATTCATCCTTTTGACCCTGGATGCTCTAGGATGGTCTCAGGTTAATTGTCAATCGAGATTGCTTTATCCACATTATATTTCAACCTTTCAAATCTATCTTATGGATTACCCTGGCCAAAGCTTTACTAAATTGAAATATAGTGATACATCAACTCCAATAATCCAAAGAGGTCAATCCCATCTTGATCCACACATAGACTTCGCAAGTACTTGACTATACCCAATAGCCTTCCATCACTACATTAAAAATTCAGGTAGTTCGGCATCAAACCACAGTGAGTTGCTTGCAAGTCACTATGGTGATCTCAGGTCTGAAGGATATTTATACCCATGTGTTTCGCGAGCAGCTCTTGACAGCAGAATGCTCAGCAAGTGAGTCACTTATTCAGTGATGATGTACCCTTATATCTCACCTGTATGCTGTACCAGTATCTTCACACTCTTTGGTTAAGAGGACAACCAACCCATATGGCACACAACGACCTTCACTCGATAAACATCATAATCTCGTAATGACGTATCATTTGGTCGCAAACTTGTTTAAGAACTATATGATAAATTTTCTCTTTATCGTACACTAGCATAATTCTAGGGACTTCATCATAGTACAAGAGTTCAAGGAAGATGTCACTTTGTGATGAAAAATATCAGAATAACTATTATTTAATAATCAATAATTCATATACAAAGATGACTCAATCATCACACGATTGATTTTAAGACATAATTCCCAACAGGACAGTCAGTCTATAATTATTATTTAATAATGATCAAAGATGTTAAGGAGCTTAAAAGACTTGACATGACCATGCATAAAGAATTACTTATGGATTTGATCCTGCGATCTCAGATTAGTTTGTGTGGATAAGTTTATGATAAGCTACCACGAAAAGACCATCATGGCATCTTATCTGAATTGATCAAAGTGTTGATAACAAAGAAACCTTGAAAGAGTTTAGAGGTAAATACCTGGAGAGCCTAAAGAAACAAAGACACGCCTAGAGTAGGCATGTCAAGATTGCTCAATGTTATCCTTACAATTTTCTCTTTCTCTAATTGAGCTATAGACTCTAGTGTAGAGTCGATGGGATGGTAGAGGACAGAGGAAGTAACCCTTGAATTGGCTATAGGGCAATAGTTGCTACTATAGCCATGGGTATCTATCCTTTGCGATCATCATTTGGATTAAGTTCTAAGAGACAGTCTTTATCATTTGCATGGTGATGCATATGTGAACTTAATTGAGCAATCAGTCAATACCATTGGATCTGAGAGATCTAGAATTGAGATAAGCTTAAAGTATATGTAGACCCTTAAGCTAGATCATATTGGAGAAGAAATGATTTACAAATTAAAGAAATATGAGCTTGGGCTCATTGACTATTAAGTGAAATCTAGTTTGTGTATCATCTCTTTGAGAAAATATGACTAAGCCACTCTTGTGGGATAAGAGAAAAAGATCACTAAGATACTTATCCTTATACACAGTTGATATGTGTAGCCTATGTGATGTGCTAACCAAGGAGTTGTCTCTACTTTGCATATGAGATATGGTGTGGTTTCATATTGGACTGCTCTTGGTACATCTCAGCTCAATGAGATAAGAAGAGTTATGGGACTATATGAGATATGGTCTGATCCATAATGAACTTCACTGGTTTATTTATGTTTCTTTAGGGACATGCTTTATTTCTATGAAATTAGATTCTCTCTAAACCCATTCTTACCACACCGTATGAGAAATGACATATGGTGAGAATTGAATCTTGATTATTTTAAGATTTAAGGATGTCCAACCTTTGTTTAGGACAGCAGGTGGATATGTTAGTTGATAGGTCTATAAAGCTCATCCTAAAAGAGTTTGGGATATTACTTTCTGACGGGATTACAATGTGATTGTTACCCGACATGCTATCTTCTTGAAAAATTATTTGACCAAGATAAAGTAGTGGAAGGAAAGTTAAGCTCAAAGAGAGTGTCTCTAACGAGCAGTGAGCTTTGGAATCTTAAGAACCTATTCATCATAAGCTAGTAGATGTATATTCCTCCTCCACCTCATACATATAGTAGGATCTCCAATCCTCTCGAAAGGTACTCGGATATGCTTAACAGTGGATGTAGAGAAAGTTATTTTCTCATGGGAGATGGGGAGCATAGAGATGATCCCAAAGCCTACAACGAGGTGATGTGAGACATCAACTCCAAGGAAGGATGTGAAATAGCTTTTCTGAGAAGAAATTTTTTGAAGATTTCTATATGGAATAGCCTATGAATTTTACTTCTTGTGATAGGAGATCACAAAGTCTATAATAATCTTGGAGTTGGAATAAGTCATTTTGATGATATGATCAAATTGTTTGATCAGATATAAAAAATTATGAATTTCAAAAGGGTCAGTGCAAGTATCCAATACTGATATCAGTTAAAATATGGTTGAATATAGATTTCTCCATAAAAGACATAAAGAGAGCATCCTAAAGATCTATAGAGATAGATGCAATTGGATGCTTGTATTTTCATAGATAAAGTGCAGAGAGTAGATACTGAAAGAGCTCAGCATAGAAATCTCAAAGAGGGGTCTGCTACCCTCTCGAGCATAGTCGTATGCCATAATGTACTTGAACTGATTAAATAATATTGTGAATGTCATGAGTAGATATCAGTTGTATCCAAGCTGTCAGTGTTGGATTGCTGTGAAAATATCCTTAAGCTCTTAAGAAGAACTGAGGACATATTCTTAATTTAGAGAAGAATCAAAGTTAGGAGTGGGAGGATACACCAATTCAGATTTTATATTTGATACTGATCGTAGAATGTCTACATCATGGGTGTGTTCCTGTGTCGATGTCTTGGAAGGGTTCCAAATAATCGATCAATAGAAGCTGAGTACACTGTAGATGTTCAAAGAAAAGTATCCTATAAGCCAATCGTAAGTGTGTTGCGATGGGACTTTCTTTATAATTTTTCAACTCATGAAATAATATTTATTATTATTTGAGACATTGATTCATCATATTAGCTGCATCTTATTATGTCTAAGATTATGATGAACTCCAAAGATTAAAATAATAATTTTAAGAGACATGAATCGGTCATGCTAGTAAAACTTAAAATCCTAAAATCCTAATATTAAATATTCCTGATCGTAGGAGCATTGAGTCGGGGATCAATATTCCAGATAGACTGGTATATTCTATGTATGCTCAATGGAGAGGGTGGCAGATCTCACTAGTCTCTTATGTGAGATATTAATACAAGAATATGGGTGCTCATTTGAAAAATAAGTCCACTGAATTGACTTGATGAAAGAGAACATCTTATAGAAGCCTTATTTGCATGTCAAAGATGGTTCTCTAAGTGGGAGTTGTGCAAGTGATCCTTAGACTTGAGACCACCATGGAATCTTGTGCACATAAATACATATTTTGGTTCATACCCAGGTATGGCATTAAGATATGTACGGGGTGTTCTGGATATGATGGAGTGTGTATGGAGGTTGTGAGTATGTCAACATAGAATCAATCACTCCTAATAAGAGGAGATCGCATCCTGTGTATTCTCAATCCTAGATGACTCGAGAGAAGTCTTTTGGCCAAAAGCAAGAAGGAGATTAGAAAGAGTTTCTAAGCTTCTTCATTGGAGTCATCATTAGTTAATTGAGAATCGATATAAATATATGTTTGAGTTTGACATGATTCCATACTCATGAACATATTCAGGGTGCAAGGATGATCGAAGGATTCAATTGCATGGTACTTTGCCACTAAGGGTATATTTAGTATTTTCATCAAATTTTATATCTTTTGGATAGTCATGATATATTACTAGATGTTAATCTTGACTTGTACATTTTTGATTGAATTAAAGAGTTTATTTTGATTGCCAATTAGAAAGGATTCTAATTATTGAGCTCGGGTTAGCTCGATTGGATCTAAATCGATTAGATTGAAATCTAATCAAATTTGATCAACTTATATCCAGACCTACTATTGACTAGATGTGGAACTCAATGGATCATACACATATGGAAATTGGCCAAGGACCCTTTTGAAAAAGATTGATTAGAATTTTGGATTCAATCAGGGTTCCGATAAGCATGCTAGCACGTGTGGAAACCCTTGCTCCTTTGGAGACCAATTTGATCCCATCCCTTGCTAATTAGCTAGTCCAATTTGGTAGACATTTGGGTCAAGTTGTGATACCTAAAAGCAGTCCAAATTAGGTTACCACATCCCATGTTAACGCCAAATATGAAAAGTCCAAGTTGTGGTGGACTCTTGGTGTAAAATAGGTTCTGCCTACAAGTGTTGGCATGGGCAGAAGAAAAAATTTATCTTTTTATGGGATTAAATTATATGTGGTAACTCACATCACCCTCCATCCTTTATTTCATATCTTAAAGTATGAAATATATTTTTTCTAAAATTTATGGGATAGATAAAAAATTAGAAAAAGAAGGATGTCTCGCATGCGCGCAAAAGTGTTGCGTCTCTCCATGATTTGGAGAGTCCTTCTTCCAATCAAATTCTTTTAGATTGGAATGATTTTTAGTTATGACATTATACATTTGATAATCTATTTTTGGTAATTTTTTTGGAATTTTTCTAGATATATCTGGATGCCAAACGGATGTCATAAGTCGATCCTGATGTCTGCATGCATGGTGATCAGTACTCGCATAAAGAGGTGTGAGGATAGCATCCTTTCATGAGAATTTTATCACTATTTTTAATTTTGTGGAATGAAAATTGAATTCCCAATACACATGGATTTTTGAGGATTTTTTTGATTTGAGAAGGGATGTGAAAATATCTCTTCTTTGGTTGCACACGCGCAGACTAGGGTGCTGATCGATGTATCATGGATAAGAGTCCTTTTGCTTGAAGGAACTCTTATCTCTGATAATTAGATCAGATATGCCTTTTGGATAAAGCATGTCCCTCTCTTTTGTCATCCCTCTGGTGGCTATAAATAGGGTTGGGTGCTGGATATCCGATGAATCTAAGAAGAGTTTCCAATTTCTCTCCTGTTGCTCTCCTTTCTTTCTTACAACCTATCTTAGTTTTAAGACAAGGCTTTGGGATTTAAGACAAAGCCTTATCTGATCCTAACAAGAGTTGTAAGGATCCTAAAGAAGGAGAATCAGAAGTCCAGAGGAGGTTCTAAGAGGGTGAGGTTAGGTTCTTGAAGAAACTTGATCGATACGAGGCTAGTCAAGTTCTAGGGGCTAGAACTCTTGAAGCAAGGTGAAGAAGGAGCACTGTCTTTGGTTCAATTTCTGTGTGGATTACCATTGGAGGGCGGATATTTGGATGCCTTGTGAAAATTAAGATTAGCGCTACAGGTATTCTTCTTATATTAATTTATATTTATTATGCTTTGATTATTATAGGCAAGAGTTTCTGGGCATTAGGGCTTCCGGTGCATTGAGTATTTTGAATAAAAATTTTAAACACCTAACCCTTCTGCTGTTCCATCAGAACCCAGTAGTGATATCAGAGCCTATCTTGATTTATGTAATCAAAGATTAAATTATTATCTTGATTGTGATCAATCATGAGTTTTTGGTTTGGTTCAAGTCGGATCAAGGGTTGAACCCGATTGAACATCCAAACTCTATCATGTCTTAGAGATATGTTTTAAATATAAAATGCATGATGTATGTGTAAAATTTTTTTAGTAGCTTAGTACTCTAATTGGAGTTCATCACCAAACCATCCGGTCATAAGAGCAGGTAGGGTTCAGAGACCCTCTCTTCCTATTCAACAGGGTACTCTTATGGCGTGTAGGGGTGCCACTGTGATGTTCCAAGAAGAAGAACCGTAAAAAAGATATTTTATATTCATGCATGTTATTAGAACTTCATGCATATATGATATGGTTGAGATGTTTAGTTATAATCATATTGTATGATTCTGCTTCCATATCTTAGAGATATGATAAAATGCCATAATTAGTTGTTATGATTATTAAGATACAACTATTATAGTGCATTCTTGTGATAAATTGAATTAGGATGTGTTTGAGACTATTAAAACCCTCATAAAAATTATATTAAGTCATAGTGTTGTGAATCAGAAGCTGGCCTATTTTCTTAAATCGATTAATTAATTGATATCTAAGGAGTGTTTCAAGTGTGGTGATTATTTAATTGGTTCTATTGCTGGTCTGGCCAATTTTATTGGTGTCTAAAAAAAGCAATGAGGGGACCCCCACCAATCTTAACACTTTTCTGGCCAATTAGATTAGTTTGAACCTTGAATGAAGGTAGCTTAATGTTTTAAACACTAAGGGCCTTCCTTTATGCTAGGTTAATATTACATCATAAACTATGGCTAGTTTATTATGTTACCATAAGGCTTGTCATAAGGATTGATATAACATAATCCTGATGCATAAAAGATGCTTACGGCAATTTTGGATATACTGCTTTGTTGTGCTGACACAAGGGCAATTATATTCGATTTTGACTATATTAAAATGAAGGGTCTTACTTAACTAAAATATTATAGCTTATTGTGTTAACACAAGGCTAATAATATTTTAGAGGTCAAGATAAAATATTAAGAATTACATGAGATGTAATTGAAAAGAGTTTCCTACCTATGAACTCATAAGGGTTTGTTGTGTTAACACAAGATCGTTATGAGAAATTAGGGTCTCAATCTCACTAAGATAAATATAAAATATATCTCATTTGCCATAGGAGAGGGCTATAGTATCTGATAAAATAGTGGGAGACATAACTAGTTTTAAAAATCCTCATCTAGTTATGCATGTCAAATATGAGTGGTCTGCTTATACTATTATTTTATATAGATTTAAGTCTACATTATGACTTTTTATTTTCACCCCATGATACCATAAATAAAACTATGTTGACCAATACAACTATGTGGATTGGTTGAGGAACTGCAAATTAAGTTTATATCAGAAAAGAACTCTGATGTTCTAGATATTTCTGACCCTAGATTGATCAATAATAATGAGAAGGTAATGATGTCTATATGGATATTATTTATGAAAAATTTAGACATTGGGAGTATAATTGCAAGAATTATCTTGCAAGATTGAAGCAGGGTGCAAGTGTAACACCAAAAGATATGTATATGATACAGACCTATTTTTTATTGAGTAATTCAGACTCTAATATTTAGATATTAGATACCATCTATGGATCGCATATTTGTAATTTATTATAGTGACTATAAAATATCAAAGGTCTGAAAAGAGGTGACCTCGAGCTTTATAGCACAAGTGGAGAGTCTATTAGTGCAAAGACTGTGGAAACCTATATACTTGATTTGCCTTCAGACAAAATTTTAGAATTAAAAAATTATTATTACATACCAAAGGTCATTAGAAATATTATTTCTATACCTTTGTTGTTAAAATAAGGTTATGAAATAAGGCTAAGGGAAAATGGATGCTCCAATTTTTTTTTAATAAATTTCATGGCAGTGGTTATATTGATAACAATCTTTTAATTCTTTCACTCAATAAAAATATTTTTTATATTAAAAAAAATATGAAAAAAAAGAGAAAAAATGTGAATGTCACATATCTCTGGCATTGTCGCCTTGGTCATATTAGTGAGTCAAGGATAAATAAGTTATATGAAGAAGAATTCTTTGATCCAAATGATTATGAATCATTGGGGACTTATAAATCTTGTCTCATGGGTAAGATGACTAAGACTCCATTTTTTTAATATGGAGAGAGGATAAGTGAGTTGTTAGCTCTAGTACATATAGATGTATATGGACTGATAACAACTCAGGTCAGAAGAAAATACTCCTATTTTATTACCTTTATAGATGATTTATTAAGGTTCAGATATGTGTATCTTATGAAACATAAATTTGAAGCTTTTGATAAGTTCAAGGAGTATCAAGGTATGGTCGAGAAATAAACTGAAAAAAGTATCAAAGTTCTTTGATTTGATCGAAGAGGAGAGTACTTATCTAGTGAATTTCTTGATCATCTTAAAAGTAAAGGTATTCTCTTTGAATGGACTCCTCCTTATATACCTCAGTTAAATGGTGTAGCAGAAAAGAAGAATCGCACTTTAATGGATATGGTGCGGTCTATGATATGCTTCACCGATCTCCCAATATCTTTTTAGGAATAATGCCTCAGAGACTACCACATATATATTAAACAGAATGCCTTCAAAGTCTGTTGCAAGCACTTCATACGAGATATAGAATGGAAGGAAGCCTAATCTTAAACATCTTAAGACTTTGGGCTATCCTACTTATGTCAAAAATATTTTTGGGCATAAGCTTAATGCTAGATCAGACAAGTGTAGGTTTGTAAAGTATCTTAATGAAATTAATGGATATTATTTCAACCACCCTACTGAACAAAAGGTGTTTGTTAGTAGGCACGCCACTTTCTTGAAACATAAATTTATCCAAGAAGGAGGCAGTGGGAGGAATATTGAATTTATGAAAGTTCATGTTCTACAAATCGATCCAAAAATACCAGTGGTTGGACCATAAGAAGTTCGTCAATCAAAAGTACCCAAAGATGAGGTACATCCACTATACACACTTCCTCTCCGAAGGTCAAATAGAGTGCATCAAGCATTTTTGAGATATAATTTTATCATTGAGAATAACAATTCTATCAACATCATTCAGGATGTTGATCCACTGACCTATTCGGAAGCTGTCATGAGTAGGAACTTGATAGATAGCTGGAAGCTATGAAATCTAAGATGGACTTGATGAATACCAACCAAGTGTAGACCTTGATTGATGCACTTGAGGTGTGACCCCAATATAAGATGCAAGTGGGTCTTCAAAAGGAAGATCAGAGTAGATGGCCAAGTAGAAATCTATAAAGCTAGGTTAGTGGCGAAGGGTTTCAGTCAAAGGCAAAGAATTGACTATGATGAAACCTTCTCACCAGTAGCTATGCTCAAGTCCATCCGGATTTTGCTTGTAATAGCGGTATACTACGATTATGAAATCTGGTAGATGGATGTCAAGACCATTTTTCTTAATAGTAATTTAGAGGAAGAGATCTATATGACTTAGCCAGAGGGATTTGTCTCAAGTGGGAGAGCAAATCAAGTATGTAAGCTAATGAGATCCATCTATGGATCAAAGCAAGTTTCAAGGAGTTGGAACATTCGATTTGATATGACAGTCAAAGAGTTTGGCCTTATCAAAAATATAGATGAACCATGTGTATACAAGAAGATAAGTGAGAGTGTTATTATCTTTTTGGTTCTGTATGTTGGTGACATACTGCTCATTGAAAATAATTTCCCAATGATGCAATCGGTCAAGACTTAGCTATCGAATAAGTTTTTCATGAAAGACTTGGGTGAAGCATCCTATATACTGGATATAAAGATCTATAGAGATAAATCTAAAAGGATGTTAAGCTTATCCCAATCACGTTACATAGATCTCATATTAAAGAGATTTAATATGGAGGCAAGTAAGAGATTATCTACTTGCAAATCATGGTATATGTCTCTCTAAGAGAATGTATCCTAAGACACCAGAAGAGAGAAAAAAGATGAATGAAATCTCTTATGCTTTAGCTGTGGGATCAATTATGTATGCCATGCTATGTACCAAGCCTGATGTAGCTTATGCTTTGGGCATAGCTAGTAGATTTCAAGCTGATCCAAAGAAGGATCATTGGAAAGCAAATGATAGCGAGTCAATATCAAGGTATGTGTTTATCCTAAATGATGGGATAGTGAGTTGGAAGAGTTCCAAACAGTAGATAGTAACTGACTCAACTACTGAGCCAGAGTATGTTGCTGCTAGTGAAGTCATTAAGAAAGTTGTCTAGATAAAAGAACTCTTCATGGATTTAAGAGTCATTCCTAAGATTTAAAGACCAGTGTCACTCTAGAGTAATAACACTGGGGCCATTAGTCAAGATAAGGAACCTAGGTCTCGTTATAGATCCAAGTACATCCTCAAATGTTTCCATCTCGTTAGAGACAAGATGTTATCCTTAAACGAGTAGATGGAAAGAACAATACAGCAGACCCATTCACTAAGGCCATACCACAGCAGTTATATGATTATCATCATGATTGTATAAGATACAAAGGCGATTGGCTTTAGTGCAAGTGAAAGATTGAAAGAAAAGTGCCCTATAAGCCATCGCAAGTATGTTGCGATGGAACTTTCTTTACAATTTTCTAACTCATAAAATGATATTTATTATTATTTGAGGTATTGATTCATCATATTAGCTACATCTTATTATGTCTAAGATTATAATGAACTCCAAAAATTAGGATAATAATTTTAGGAGACATGAATGTTGGGAAATGTGTCCCAAAAAGCCAATCGTCAAGCTGTTGATGGTTGAGCAACCAAGTATTGTAATTGATTTGTTAATAAATAAAATATATTTGGCATCTTCATCATAAGTTTTCATCTTCTAATGAACTCCGTTGTTATGATGAAGTCCTTAGGACTATTTAGGTTCGATAAAGAGAGGATTTATCGATTAGTCCTTAAAATTGTTCACGACCAAATGATAGGCTGTTAATAAGGACAACAGCTTCTATCGAGCATAGGTCACTGTAGGCCATATGGGTTGGTTGTCCTCTTAACCAAAGAGTGTGGAGACACTGGTATGGCATACAGGTGAGATATAAGGGTACATCATCATTGAACGTGACCAACTCCAGAGCATTCTGCTGTCGAGAATGTCTCTGATGGGATATAGGTATAAGTGTCCCTTAGACTTGAGATCACCTCAGTGACTTGCAAGCAACTCACTGTGCTTTGGTACCGGACTAACTGAATTTTTAATTCAGGGACGGAAGGCTTCTGGGCACAGTCAAGTACTTGCGAAGTCAGAGTGTGATCGAGATGGGATTGACCACTCCAAGAGTTGGAGAAGAATGAGTCGCTGTATTTCAATTTAGCAAAACCTTGGCCAGGGTAATCCATCAGATGGATTTGATATTTTGAAATACAATGTGGACAACCTGATCAGAGTTGACAGTTGAGCTCTGGGGTGTCCTATGATCATTTTGGTCAAGGGGATGAATTATATGAAAACTATATCCGCATGGATTCTAAGGATGTTGTTCTACACATTCGACCTATCCGGACGTCGGGTACCATTGCTAGATGGTCACTTCGATTGGTATAGGAATTTATTTCTATGCTACCGACTTAGGTTCGGACCTATGAGGTCACACACATTAGAGTTCATGATCCGATCGGATGGTTGATCAACGATTAAGAATCATTATAGGGTTAAATAATCAATACGATTGATATTTAACCCAGTGCAAGTATTGCAGGAGGATCGATTAGCAATTTGATTGCTAATTGGCTTAATTTGATTAAGCCAATGGGCTGAGATTAAGTCTAATTAAATATAATTTAATTAGATTTAGTTTGGGCTTGATTGGATCAAGTCCAATTGGTTTATTGGATAAGCCAAGTGCAAGGAAAGACTATTCCTAGTTCAACTAGGACTTGGGTCAATCTAATTTCTAATTTGATTAGAAAATTAAATCAGATTTAAATCTAATTTAATCTGATTAAATTAGGTTCTTAATTAGGTTAAGACCTATTTTAATTAGGTTGATCTAATTTTGATTTGATTTGGTTTGGGAAACCAAATTAAAACAAGTCATGAGACAGAATCCTAGTAGGACTAGGATTCCACCTTGCGCCACATAAGCCTTCTCCATGCCCTCTCTCTTATTCAACGTCAATCTCCACTTATTTTGTGCGACAAAAGCCCTCTCCCAGATTTCTCCCACGTTCACAAAAGGTCTCTTCTCTTCTTTCTTACATGGAAGGTGGTTTGGATCAAATCTAAAAGGAATAAGTTTGGATTTTGAATTCTATGAGATAGAGTTTTAGAAATCCAAAACTCTTTCAATTTTGCACCGAATTTATCCAAATTTTTTTTGGAATTTTCATGACTTTTAGGGTTTACATTGTACACCCTTTTCTGGTGATCCATGCACGAAAATATGGAGGAGGTGCTCAAGAGTTGGGCGTCCCTTAACTTGCCATGTTTGGATAAGCCTTGACTAGGTGTTTGACCTAGACAAGAACTCTATCATATCTCTCTATATAAGATGAGTTTCTTCGTAAAATTTTAAGGGGAGATAGATATTTGAGAGACCTTTCTGCCATCCAAAAATCAGAGAGAAATACCTTTGGGTCGTGGAGATATAAAAGATGCAAAGTTTGGGTGTCTAGAGAGAAAAATGTGAAGAAGAAGAGGGTCTTCTTCTAGGGTTTTTATTTTCATATCTTTCCTCCTTTCATCTTGAGTTTCCTGAGAGCGTCTCAGATCTGAAACTCCTCCTTCTACTTTCCATCTTTGGAAGAGTCCAAATCAAGAAGAAGGAGGCACCTGATCAACCATCAAAGAAGGATCAGCGCAGTACTAGCATACTGTGCTGATTTCCTGAAGCAGGACTTCTGATCGAGATTCGTGGGCTCGTGTGGACGACTCCTAGAGGCCGGACGTGTGTGCGACTTGAAACATCATCCTTAAGCCCGGATCAGCGAGGTTAGAGCGTCTAACTTGCAAGGTAATAGATCTGATCTATTATTTAATACATACATTAGATGTAGCTAGTATAGAAACATGTTGATATGATCAACATGTAGTTCTTACTATATTTATATATATTTTAATTTTTGATTTAATGCTATGTAATAATCATGTAATAGGATCTTAGATCTAGGGATTTTCTGATCTTAGAAAATAAATTTTGATTTATTTTAGTCTTCCGCTGTATGATCTTGAAAAAGTTTCAAGATCTAACCTTGAAACCCTAGATCTGGTTCCTACAATTGGTATCAGAGCCTAGGTTCTTTATTACATGATTATTTATACATGCTTAGATTATTTTTTAGATTAGATCTAATTTATAATCTGATTATTAAATCTGAAATTAAAATTTTAGATCAATCACAAACTGCAAGGTTGTCCTGCTGTAAGGTTTACCCCTTACAGTGCAAAGGTTGTCCTAGTTTGTGTAGATCTATCTTTAATCATAAATTTGTTAGATATGATCTAGATTAAATTTATGATTTATTAGATTTAAAAGATGTTTAAATCTGAAATAAAATCTCTTTGTTAATAATTTTTATGCAAAAAAATTATTTAAAGTTGAAATTGTTTCAATTACATGAACCTGTTTAGATTAGATCTAAAGTAGTTTCATGTTTATTTCACTTGCTTCTTGATTATGAATCAAACATGCAATATGATTGGTAGAATCATATTATAAAATTGTTTTACAAATATGAAAATTATTTTTTGAAAAGCCGAACCCAATCCTCAGCCCAAAACTTAATTAAGAATTAAGAAGTTGTTTGATTAGGTTCTAGGATTGTGAATTGAAGAACCTAAGACACAAATCATAACACATTGGGTTAATGGGTTAGTGGAAATTAGGTCCATTAATTGGGTTAGACCTATGGTTAGATTAAAGATGGACTTAATTAGAGAATTAACTAAATCTAATCAATTGTTGTCTTAGATTAGGTCAAGGATTCTCTAGATCAATTACAATAGTTGTAGTTGGTCAAGTCCATGTCTTTAACGAGAACCAAATGGACTTGATTCTTGGCTAAGCGGTCTAGCATGAACTGTTAGGTTGATCTAATCGAAACTAATTAAACCAGTTGGTGTCTAAGGTAAACCAGACCGGTGGTTTTTAATTGGGAGCCCGCTTACCTGGCCATTCATGATGGTGTCTAAGGCAAGCTTTGGCAGACCCTCCCACTGATCGAATTTACCTGGCCTCTTGGTGAAATTATGTTTTGATCGGATCACTTGACTATTCGAGCTGACCCATGTCAGCTAGGTAAATCAGTGTGACTGATTTAGGTGCTCCTAGACCAGCCCTGGTCTCCCTTAAGCTGACTTGGTGAAGCCAGTGGGAGGATCATGATAAGCTGGTTCATCTGACCTCATCCTCTATATTATTTAAATCTTCTAAAATTATTATGTCCTTAAAATGATAAAGTTATGGAGATAACTGAGTCATAGCCTCCCATTAAGGTGTTTGATAATGAGTCCATGAACTCAATAATCATTGCAGACCCAAAGGCCTGGTGCTTGTTGACTAATGGAATTATCACTCATCATATGACGACTTGGAAGTATCTCTCTAATGGTGGTTAGGTGAGCCAACCAAAGTTGGGCTTAATCATTCGTTGGTTAGATACACCAAATATGATCATGTTAATGGTTGGACCTAACTGGATCCTTACAGTGGAGGCCAAAGCCTACTGATTAGGTTTCTGGGGCAAAATTAAAATTACTAGAAATTATTTAGAGAAACAATTGGTTATGAACCTACCCTTAGATGTACATGGGTTGGCCAACCAAAGTTGGGCTTGTGTGCAGTCTAAGTGGATTCTAGTACCTGCTAAGGAATTAGGGTAATTCCTCGAATTGAAGGTAGAGGCTACCAATTCGAATAAAATAGTGGGAGAAACCTTTTGATTAAAGTCCAAATCTTTAGGTTTAATGAATCAATTACTAATTAGGTTATGGTTCTCCTTTGTGCAAATATGGCCACTTCCCTATCGCTCCGATCATTGTTGGACAATGATAAGTTGGTGGGACCCAACTTCGGTAGCTGGTACCGAAAGTTGAAGATAGTCCTGGAGCATGAACGGATCCTATATGTGATAATGGATCCTGCACCTGAGGAGCCAGCTGTCAATGCACGTGGAACAGTTAGAGACACTTACCAGAAGTGGCTCAGTGACCGGACCATGGTGCGCTGTATCATGCTGGCTGCTATCATGAGCGACGAGTTCAGTCGCAGATTCAAGACGGCTCAGCCAAAGGACATGCTTCAAGTGTTGGAGGATACCTTTGGCACACCCGATGACGTAGAGAGGCACAAGACTAGTTGTGCCATCTTCAACGCCAAAATACGGGATGGAGTCTCTATCACTGATCATGTATTGTACATGATCGAGCTGATGGAATGATTGAGCAAGCTCGGCTTTCCCTTGCATGAGCAGCTTGGGAAAGATGCAATACTGAACTCGCTACCCAAGTCTTGTCTCCCATTCCTCACTCATTATAGAATGACAAAGCCTAAGTACACTACCATGGGTTAATGGGGTTGCTTCAGAACTTTGAGAAGGATCACCAACTCCTCAAGGAGTCGGTGAACTCAGTGAACTTAGTGGGAGGTTCATCTTCTGGTTCTCGACCCTTTGAGAAAGGAAAGAAGAACAAGAAGAAGAAAGTCAAGAAGGTGCAAGTTCAGGCTGGGACATCTGTGTAGAGCCAGACCAAAAAGATCAAGCCTGATAAGAGTCTATTCTACTGGCAAGCACCCTAGATTAGATAGTGTGTCAGATATCTACTTATGGCACTGTAGGCTAGGTCATATAAACAAGAACAGAATAAACAGGTTGACTCAACAGGGAATCCTCGAAGTAAGTGATTGTGAATCACTTCCAACCTGTGAGTCCTGTCTTCTTGGTAAAATGATCAAGTCACCTTTTACTGGAAAAGGTGAGAGAGCTACTGAGCTCTTGGGCCTAGTACATACTGATGTATGCGGACCCATGAGCACCAGTGCTAGAGGTGGATATTTCTACTTCATAACTTTCACAGATGACCTATCTCGATATGGATATCTCTATCTGATGAAACATAAGTCGGATTCATTTGAAATGTTCAAACGATTCCGAAGTGAAGTAGAAAAACAAACTGGGAAGAGTATTAAAACTCTTCGATCTGATCGAGGAGGAGGATACCTTTCTAGTGAATTTCTCACATATCTAGGAGAGAATGGGATTCTCTCCCAATGGACTCCTCCAGGAACACCACAGCATAATAGTGTGTCTGAAAGGAGGAATCGGACTCTGTTAGACATGGTCCGATCCATGATGGGTTTTGCTAGCTTGCCGATATCCTTCTGGGGATATGCACTCGAATCGACTTGTTATCTATTAAATAGGGTTCCAAGTAAGTCTGTAATTAAGACTCCATATGAGATATAGACGGGACGTAAGCCAGCACTTTCACACCTTAGGGTCTGGGGGTGCCCGGCCTATGTCAAACGATTAGTCACAGACAAACTTGGACCTAGATCTGACAAATGCTCATTCATAGGGTACCCCAAAGAGACAAAAAGGATATTTTTTTCTACCATGCTGATGAACAAAAGGTGTTCGTCAGCCTTAAGGCAATCTTTTTAGAAAAGGAGTTCCTTGGTGAAGGAACCGTTGCCTCTAAGGTTGAACTTGATGAAGTTCAACAGGTAGAAGGACCGACACCAATAGCTGAACCTGAGTCGGATATGATTAGATCACATCTGGAGCCCAATATACCTGCACCATTAAGGCGATCCGGTAGAGTACCGCGTCAGCCGGACAGATACTACGGTTTCTTGGTCTGGGACAGTGATCCCATCGAACTTGATGAGAATAATGAGGATCCGATCACCTATATGGATGCTATGTAGAGACCTGATTCCGAGAAATGGCTTGAAGCCATGAAATCCGAAATGGAGTCCATGAAGGTCAACGATGTATGGACATTGGTTGACCCACCTGAAGGGGTTAAACCCATTGGGTGTAAATGGATCTTCAAAAGGAAGAGGGGCGCAGACGGAAAGGTGGAGACCTATAAAGCCCGTCTGGTTGCCAAGGGGTATCGTCAACGTTATGGTATTGACTATGACGAGATATTTTCCCCTGTGGCAATGCTCAAATCTATTCGGATAATGCTTGCAATAGCTGCCCATCTGGATTATGAGATCTGGCAGATGGATGTAAAGACAGCTTTCCTGAATGGAGAGCTGACTGAAGAGGTGTATATGATACAACCTGAAGGGTTTACATCCACAGATGAGTCCAAGGTGTGCAAGCTTCAGAGATCCATTTATGGACTGAAGCAAGCTTCTCGGAGTTGGAACATGCATTTTGATAAGGTGATCAAAACGTATGGCTTCATTAAGAATGGAGAAGATCCCTGCATCTATAAATGGGCAAATGGTCCAGTTGTGGTTTTCCTTGTCTTGTACGTGGATGACATTCTCTTAATCGGGAATGACATCCCCACACTACAGGGAATAAAAGTTTGGTTGTCATCACAGTTCTCCATGAAGGACTTGGGTGAAGCATCCTACATCCTAGGGATGAAGATCTATAGGGATAGATCTAAAAGGATGCTTGGGTTATCCCAGTCCATGTACATAGACACTGTGCTGAAGAGGTTCAGCATGGAGAATTCCAAGAAGGGCTATCTACCGATAGGCCAAGGAATTTCTCTCTCTAAGAAGGATTGTCCGACAACTCCTGAAGAGAGAGAGCGTATGAGTAGAGTCCCATATGCTTCAGCCGTGGGATCTATCATGTACGCCATGACATGTACAAGACCAGATGTGGCATACTCACTAGGAGTAGTGAGTAGATACCAATCTGATCCTGGAGAGAATCACTGAAAAGTGTTTAAAGCCATCCTTAAGTATTTGTGAAATACTAAAGACCAATGGTTGGTTTATGGCAAGTCAGATCTGAAACTTGTGGGGTTCACAGACTCTAACTTTCAATCTGACCATGATGACAGCAGGAGCGTGTCGGGTTATATCTATACTCTTAATGGTGGAGCCATCTGCTGGAAGAGTTCCAAGCAGCATATTGTGGCAGACTCTGTTTGTGAAGCAGAGTACATCGCAGCATCAGATGCCGCGAAGGAAGCTGTGTGGCTGAGGAAATTCATCAATGAGCTCGGAGTAGCACCCTCCCTCGATGGTCCAGTCCTGCTCTATTGCGACAGTACTGGTGCCATAGCTCAGGTGAAAGAACCCAAAGCACATCAGCGGATGAAGCACATCTTGCGCTGCTTCCACCTGGTCCGAGAGATCGTGGATCAAGGTGACGTCGACCTTTAGAAGATCGATTAAAAGGAGAACCTAGCTGACCCCTTCACTAAAGCCCTGGCAATAAAGGAGTTCGACAACCACAAGTCGAAGATGGGTATTAGATACTGTGCCGAGTGGCTTTAGGACAAGTGGGAGTTGTTGGGAAATGTGTCCCAAAAAGCCAATTGTCAAGCTGTTGATGGTTGAGCAACCAAGTATTGTAATTGATTTGTTAATAAATAAAATATATTTGGCATCTTTATTATAAGTTTTCATCTTCTAATGAACTCCGTTGTTATGATGAAGTCCTTAGGACTATTTAGGTTCGATAAAGAGAGGATTTATCGATTAGTCCTTAAAATTGTTCACGACCAAATGATAGGCTGTTAATAAGGACAACAGCTTCTATCGAGCATAGGTCGCTGTAGGCCATATAGGTTGGTTGTCCTCTTAACCAAAGAGTGTGGAGACACTGGTATGGCATACAGGTGAGATGTAAGGGTACATCGTCATTGAACGTGACCAACTCCAGAGCATTCTGCTGTCGAGAATGTCTCTGATGGGATATAGGTATAAGTGTCCCTTAGACTTGAGATCACCTCAGTGACTTGCAAGCAACTCACTGTGCTTTGGTACCGGACTAACTGAATTTCTAATTCAGGGACGGAAGGCTTCTGGGCACAGTCAAGTACTTGCGAAGTCAGAGTGTGATCGAGATGGGATTGACCACTCCAAGAGTTGGAGAAGAATGAGTCACTGTATTTCAATTTAGCAAAACCTTGGCCAGGGTAATCCATCAGATGGATTTGATATTTTGAAATACAATGTGGACAACCTGATCAGAGTTGACAGTTGAGCTCTGGGGTGTCCTATGATCATTTTGGTCAAGGGGATGAATTATATGAAAACTATATCCGCATGGGTTCTAAGGATGTTGTTCTACACATTCGACCTATCCGGACGTCGGGTATCATTGCTAGATGGTCACTTCGATTGGTATAGGAATTTGTTTCTATACTATCGGTTTAGGTTCGGACCTATGAGGTCACACACATTAGAGTTCATGATCCGATCGGATGGTTGATCAACGATTAAGAATCATTATAGGGTTAAATAATCAATACGATTGACATTTAACCCAGTGCAAGTGTTGCAGGAGGATCGATTAGCAATTTGATTGCTAATTGGCTTAATTTGATTAAGCCAATGGGCTGAGATTAAGTCTAATTAAATATGATTTAATTAGATTTAGTTTGGGCTTGATTGGATCAAGTCCAATTGGTTTATTGGATAAGCCAAGTGCAAGGAAAGACTATTCCTAGTTCAACTAGGACTTGGGTCAATCTAATTTCTAATTTGATTAGAAAATTAAATCAGATTTAAATCTAATTTAATTTGATTAAATTAGGTTCTTAATTAGGTTAAGACCTATTTTAATTGGGTTGATCTAATTTTGATTTGATTTGATTTGGAAAACCAAATTAAAATAAGTCATGAGACAGAATCCTAGTAGGACTAGGATTCCACCTTGCGCCACATAAGCCTTCTCCATGCCCTCTCTCTTATTCAACGTCAATCTCCACTTATTTTGTGCGACAAAAGCCCTCTCTCAGATTTCTCCCACGTTCACAAAAGGTCTCTTCTCTTCTTTCTTACATGGAAGGTGGTTTGGATCAAATCTAAAAGGAATAAGTTTGGATTTTGAATTCTATGAGATAGAGTTTTAGAAATCCAAAACTCTTTCAATTTTGCACCGAATTTATCCAATTTTTTTTTGGAATTTTTGTGTCTTTTAGGGTTTACATTGTACATCCTTTTCTGGTGATCCATACATGAAAATATGGAGGAGGTGCTCAAGAGTTGGGCGTCCCTTAACTTGCCATGTTTGGATAAGCCTTGACTAGGTGTTTGACCTAGACAAGGACTCTATCATATCTCTCTATATAAGATGAGTTTCTTCATGAAATTTTAAGGGAAGATAGATATTTGAGAGACCTTTCTTCCATCCAAAAATCATAGAGAAATACCTTTGGGTCTTGGATATATAAAAGATGCAAAGTTTGGATGTCTAGAGAGAAAAACGTGAAGAAGAAGAGGGTCTTCTTCTAGGGTTTTTATTTTCATATCTTTCCTCCTTCCATCTTGAGTTTCCTGAGAGTGTCTCAGATCTGAAACTCCTCCTTCAGCTTTCCATCTTTGGAAGAGTCCAAATCAAGAAGAAGGAGGCACCTGATCAACCATCAAAGAAGGATCAGCGCAGTACTAGCATACTGTGCTGATTTCCTGAAGCAGGACTTCTGATCGAGATTCGTGGGCTCGTGTGGATGACTCCTAGAGGCCGGACGCGTGTGCGGCTTGCAACATCATCCTTAAGCCCGGATCAGCGAGGTTAGAGCATCTAACTTGCAAGGTAATAGATCTGATCTATTATTTAATACATACATTAGATGTAGCTAGTATAGAAACATGTTGATATGATCAACATGTAGTTCTTACTATATTTATATATATTTTAATTTTTGATTTAATGCTATGTAATAATCATGTAATAGGATCTTAGATCTAGGGATTTTCTGATCTTAGAAAATAAATTTTGATTTATTTTAGTCTTCCGCTGTATGATCTTGAAAAAGTTTCAAGATCTAACCCTGAAACCCTAGATCTGGTTCCTACAATAATCATAAGCCTGATGTAGCTTATGCTTTGGGCATAGCTAGTAGATTTCAAGCTGATCCAAAGAAGGATCATTGGAAAGCAAATGATAGCGAGTCAATATCAAGGTATGTGTTTATCCTAAATGATGGGATAGTGAGTTGGAAGAGTTCCAAACAGTAGATAGTAACTGACTCAACTACTGAGCCAGAGTATGTTGCTGCTAGTGAAGTCATTAAGAAAGTTGTCTAGATAAAAGAACTCTTCATGGATTTAAGAGTCATTCCTAAGATTTAAAGACCAGTGTCACTCTAGAGTAATAACACTGGGGCCATTAGTCAAGATAAGGAACCTAGGTCTCGTTATAGATCCAAGTACATCCTCAGATGTTTCCATCTCGTTAGAGACAAGATGTTATCCTTAAACGAGTAGATGGAAAGAACAATACAGCAGACCCATTCACTAAGGCCATACCACAGCAGTTATATGATTATCATCATGATTGTATAAGATACAAAGGCGATTGGCTTTAGTGCAAGTGAAAGATTGAAAGAAAAGTGCCCTATAAGCCATCGCAAGTATGTTGCGATGGAACTTTCTTTACAATTTTCTAACTCATAAAATGATATTTATTATTATTTGAGGTATTGATTCATCATATTAGCTACATCTTATTATGTCTAAGATTATAATGAACTCCAAAAATTAGGATAATGATTTTAGGAGACATGAATTGGTCATGCTAGTGAGACCTAAAATTCTAAAATTCTAATATTAAATATTCCTGATCGTAGGAGCATTGAGTTGAAAATCAATATTCTGAATAGATTGGTACATCCTATGTATGCTCAATAGAGAGGGTGACAGATCTCACTTGCCACTTGTGTGAGACACTAATATAAGGCTGTGGGTGCTCATTTGAAAAATGAGTCCACTGAATTGACTCGATGAAAGAGAACATCTTATGGAAGCCTTATTTTCATGTCAAAGATGGTTTTCTAAGTGGGAGTTATGCAAGTGATCCTTAGACCTGAGACCACTTTGAAATCTTGTGCACATGAATCTATATTTTGGTTCATACCCAGGCATGGCATTAAGACTTGCACGGGATGTTCTGGATATGGTGGAGTGTGTATGGAGGTTGTGAGTAGGTCAACATGGAATCAATTACTCCTAATAAGAGGAGATCGCATCCTGTGTATTCTCAATCCTAAATGACTCGAGAGAAGTCTTTTGGCCAAAAGCAAGAAGGAGATTAGAAAGAGTTTCTAAGCTTCTTCATTGGAGTCATCATTGGTTAATTGAGAATCGATATGAATATGTGTTTGAGTTTGACATGATTCTATACTTATGAACATATTCAGGGTGCAAGGATGATCGAAGGATTCAATTACACGGTAATTTACCATTGAAGGATATATTTGATATTTTTATCAAATTTTATATCTTCTAGATAGTCATGATATATTATTAGATGTCAATCTTGACTTGTAGGTTTTTGATTGAATTAAAGAGTTTAATTCAATTGCCAATTAGAAAGGATTCTAATTGTTGAGCTCGGGTTAGCTCGATTGGACCTAAATCGATTAGATTAAAATCTAATCAAATTTGGTCAACTTATATCCAAATCTACTATTAGCTAGATGTGGAATCTAATGGGTCACACACATATAAAAATTGGCCAAAGACCCTTTTGAAAAAGGTTGATTGGAATTTTGGATTCAATCAGGGTTCTGGTAAGCATGCTAGCATGTGTGGAAATCCTTGCTCCTTTGGAGATCAATTAGGTCCCATCCCTTGCTAATTAGCTAGCCCAATTTGGTAGACATTTGGATCAGGTCGTGATACCTGAAAGTAGCCCAAATTGGGGCACCACATCTCATGTTAACACCAAATATGAAGAGTCCAAGTTATGGTGGACTCTTGGTGTAAAATAGGTTTTGCCTACAAGTATTGGCATGGGCAGAAGAAAAATTTATTTTTTTATAGGATTAAATTATATGTGATAAGTCACATCACCCTCCATCCTCTAGTGCATATCTTAAAGTATGAGATATATTTTTTCTATAATTTATGGGGTAGATAAAAAATTGAAAAAAGAAGGATGTCTCATGCGTGCGCAGAAGCGTCGCATCTCTCCATGATTTGGAGAGTCCTTTTCCCAATTAAATTCTTTCATATTGGAATAATTTTTAGTGATGACGTTGTAAATTTGATAATATATTTTTGACAATTTTTTTAGAATTTTTCCAGAGTTATTTGGATGCCAAACAGATGTCATAAGTCAGTCCTAATGCCTGCACATGCGGTGATCAGCACTCGCGTGAAGAGGTGCAAGGATAGCATCCTTCCATGAGAATTTTATTACCATTTTTAATTTTCTAGAATTTAGATTAAATCCCCAATCCAAATGGATTTTTGATAATTTTTTTTGATTTGAGAAGGGATGTGAAAACATCCCTTCTTTGGTTGCATGCGTGCAGACTAGGGTGCTGATTGACGTATCATGGATAAGAGTCCTTCTGCTTGAAGGAACTCTTATCTCTGATAATCAGATCAAATTTATCTTTTGGGTAAGGCATGTCTCTCTCTTTTGGCATCCCTCTCATGGCTATAAATAGGTCAGGGCACTGGGTATCCGATGAATCTAAGAGGGGTTTCCAATTTCTCTCCTGTTGCTCTCATTTCTTTCTTACAACCTATCTTAGTTTTAGGACAAGGCTTTGGGATTTAAGACAAAGCCTTATCTGGTCCTAACAAAGGTTGTAAGGGTCTTAAAGAAGGAGAATCAAAAGTCCAATGGAGGTTCTAAGAGGGTGAGGTCAGGTTCTTGAAGAAACTTGATCGGTACGAGGCTAGTCGAGTTCTAGGGCCTAGAACTCTTGAAGCAAGGTGAAGAAGGAGCGCTATTATTGGTTCAATTTCCGTGTAGATCACTATTAGAGGGTGGATACTTGGATGCCTTATGAAATTGAGATTAGCACTATAGGTATTCTTCTTATCCTAATTTATATTTATTATGCTTTGATTATTATAGTCAAGAGTTTCTGGGCATTAGGGATTTCGGTGCATTGGGTGTTTTGAATGAAAATTTTAAACACCTAACCCTTCCATTGTGCCACCGGAACCCAATAGATGTGTAGGATGCATTCTGGTTCTAATGTTAGTTGCAGAACTGCTTGTTATGCCATCAGATACCGTGACACTATACTGCAAAGATAATGGCACCATAGCCCTTGCTAAGAAGCCTGGGTCTCACCAGATATCCAAGCATATAGATCAGTAGAACACGTGACTACCTCAAGTAGAAATATATAGAGGTGCAGAGAGCAAACTCCATATATGATGTGGATGACCCACTGATAAGTCACTTAGCTAGCCTAAGACTATAGCCTATCTTGTGAAGATAGGGCATGGTACATTGTAAATTGGCTTTATTACAAGTGGGAGATTGTTGGATGTATGTGTTGGGAATAGTATCCCAAAGTCAATCGTCAGCCTGTTGACGGTTGTGCTCCTTTTTGTATTAGTATATAAATTATAAATAAATAAAAGTTATTTTGATATTTTCATCACAAATTATTTCATCTTCTAATGAACTCCTATGTTGTGGTGAAGTTCTTAGGACTATTTAGACTCGACAAAGGAGGATTTGTCATTTAGTCCTTAAACAAGTTCGCGATCAAATGATACATTGTTACCAAGGACAATAATGTTTATCAAGCATAGGTCGTTGTGTGCCATATAGGTTGGTTGTCCTCTTAACCAAGGAGTGTGGAGACACTGATATGGCATACAGGTGAGATGTAAGAGTACATCTGCACTGAACGTGACTGACTCCGGAGCTATTTTTGCTATCAAGATTTGCTTTGATGGGATATGGGTATAATTGTCCCTCTGACCTGAGACCGCCACGGTGACTTGCAAGCAACTCACTGTACTTAGGCACTGGACTACCTGAATTTCTAATTCAGTGACGGAAGACTACTGGGTGTAGTCAAGTACTTGACTTGTCGGTGCGTGTGTCAAGATGGGATTGACCACTCCAGTTCAGGAGCTGTGTATAGTCATATTTTAATTTAGCAAAATCTTGGCCAGGGTAGACCTAGTGAGGAGTCACAGGACTGTTTGAGTTGAGCACGACTCGGATGATCTAATCAGGGTTGACAGTTTAACCCTGAGTCGTCCTAAACACAAGGGTCAAAAGGGATGAATTATACAGTAACCATATTCATGTAGGTTCTGAATGTTGCGATTGTGACTATTCAATCTATCTGGATATCGGGTACCATTGCTAGATGGTCACTTTGATTAGTACAGGAATTGGTTCTTGTGCTACCGGCTTAGGATCGAATCTGCGGGGTCACACACATTAGAGGTTCCTATCTGATCTGATGGCTGATGAAGAGTCCTAATATTCATGGATTATGAGTCCTACATATCTGAGACTCTATGATCGAGAATTAGGATTCTCTGATCATGAGTCCCACACATTTTGGGTACTGGGGTCAAGAGTCCCACTGGTTTGGGACTCTTCGATCAAAGTTTCATATCGATGGACTTTGATACCCGATTGCCCATCAGATTTGGACTCAATATTTATGAGAGGTTTAACTAGTGATTTGATCACTAATTAACTCAATTTGATTGAGTAATTATTTTTGGATCAAGTCCAATTGAATTGGATTCAGTTGGGTTTGACCCGATTAGGTTAAGAGTTGACCTAATCGTCGAGATGGTTTGGTCCCTGATTTGATCACGGGTTGGGCTTAGTCAATTCCTAATTTGATTAGAATTTTATTGAGCCTAATTAAGCCTAATTAAATTGAGTTTAAATTAGTCTAATTGAGCCTAGCTTATTTTAATTAAATTGGTTCAATTAGGTTAGTTTAAAATGAGAAACCACCTTGACCCAAACTCCCTGCGCCACCTGATATCTCTATGCCCATTTGTATTCATGAGAAGCAACTTCTCATGAATTTTCTCTCATGCAAAGCCCTTCCCACACCCCACATTTGTGTGCCATATAGGTGGATAAGGATGGTTGGTTGGCCATTCAAATTCGAAAGAAACTTTGAATTTAAATGAGCAACCAATCCATGCACCTTGTCCTTATCCTCTTTAGCGCCCCATATCTTACACGAGAAAGAGTTTCTCATGAAACCTTTCCATGCACAAAGCAGCCACACACCTTCTCTTCTTACGCCTAGGTGGATAGGGATGAGTTGGTTTGCATTTGAATTCAAATTTGATTTGAATTCGAATGTGCAACCACTTATCTTTATCCTCTCACACGGATAAGACACGTTCTATGTTGTTTTAAAAAGAGGAGAAGGATGGGGCGTGTGTAGAATTTTTTGGAGAGAAAGCCTGGGGCATGAGAAAGCCTTGTGCATGAGGTGAAGGTCCAAAACCTTCCGAGAGAAAAAGAAAAAAAAGAAAGAAAAGTGGGCGCAGGGTTTTCAGTGAGTTCCCTAGGGTTTCAGCCTGGGGTTCGGGAAGTGAGAAGGTGAGCTACGAGTGTCATGAGCCCACCAAATTTTAGAGCGAGTTTCATCAACCTCTCAAGCACACTTGCTGATGATTCAGAGTATTCAAGGAGTCGACAGATATCGATCGAAGGAGTTCGATCAGCATCGACCGTCGAAAGGGCTCTACAACGAGCTAGCACTCGTGAGGAGCCGATCAGATCGAGATCTTCGTGTGGATGATCCATAGAGACCAGACATACTGTGTGGCTGTATTGCAATGATCAGTTTCTCTCGATGGTGATCGAATTACGGTGATCGACTACCCGCACAAAGGTATTGTGTTCTGAACACAGAACAGTAAATTGTTTACTGTTCAAATTTGAATTTCAAATTTAAATACATGCATGCTATATATCATATTTAAATCTTAGTATAGGATAAATATATATTAATTAATTAGATTAATTAATAATTTCTGCTGTAAAATAGTGATTTTGAAAAGTTTTAAAATTACCATTTTACCCCTGCACTCAAATTTCACTTCAAATGGTATCAGAGCAGATTCTAAGATATGATATATGAATTTGCATACATAGATTATGTTGTAATCTAAAAGTTTAAATTTAAAATTTAAAATTCAAAATTCAAAATTTGAATTTTGAAAGTTGTTCGAAATTCAAAATTCAAAAATTTAAAATTCAAAATTTAAATTTTGAACTTTGAAATTTGAAATTTGAAATTCAAAATTCAAAAAATTAAAATTCAAAATTTGAAATTTGAAATTTGGTTGAAATTTTAAATTTAAAATTCAAAATTCAAAATTTGAAATTCAAAAATTTGAAATTTAAAATTTGAAATTTGTTTGAAATTTGAAATTTAAAATTTAAAATTTAAAATTTAAAATTTAAAATTTGAAATTTAAAATTTAAATTTTGAAATTGATATATTTAGATATACTAGATCCAAGTAGCAAGTAATTTAATTGAGTTGGTTGCCATGGCCGTCCGGTCATAGGAGAAAAGTAGGGTTTAAAGGCCCTCTCCTCTCATTCGATGGGGTCTCCTATGGCGGTAGGGGTGCCGCTGTAATTATATCCCATACAAATGAAGCAGCGAAAGGACTTAATTATAAAGGTTCAATTATAAAATTTATCATGAATATGTTAGATTAGATCTAAAGAAATATTCATGATTTATTTTGATTGAGTTATTTTCTGTTATGTAATTAGCAATAGGATTGCTATTTATGAAATGTACTGATCTATTTGTGAAATGAGTCAACATATTTGGTGAATAGAAAATAAAACCTTTCAAATTTAAAAATTATTTTTGAAATGCCAAACCCTGACCCATCAGCCTAAATACTTAATTAAAAGAATTAAGTGTTGTCAAGTTGGTCTAGAATTGTGAATTAAGACCTAAGACAATTGCATAAACTTATGGGTCAATGGGTTAGATGGATTAGGTCCATAATTGGGTTAGACCTAAGGTTAGCTTAAAGAAATGGACTAAATTAGAGTAATTGGTCAAATCTAATCAAAAGTTGAATTAGATTAGGTCAAGGACACTCTAGACTCAACTTCAATAGTTGTAGTTGAATGGGTCCATGTCTTTAACTAGACCAAGATGGACTTAATTCATGGCTACGTGGTGGAACCCTATTTACTAAGTTGATCAAATTAAAACTAATAAATCGGTTGGTGTCTAAGGTAAGTTCGGCAGTTTGACCAGTGGTTCTTAAGTGGGAGCTACTCGCATTGATTTAATCTCTGATAAGTTAATGGCATATCCCCACCACTGATCTCACTTACTTGGCCAACCTGGTGAGTTAGGTTTTGATTAGATCACTTGGTGATTAGGGCTCACCCATGTCATTAGGTAAATCAGTGTGACTGATTTAGGTACTCCTAATGTCAGCTTTAATTAAATCCTTTTTAATCTGACTTGGTGAAGTCAGTGGGAGGATTGAAATTGGCTGGTTAATTTCTTCTCTTCTATCCTATATAAAATTCTCAAAAATTATTAGGTCCCTAAAATGATTAAGTTATAGTGATAACTAAGTCATAGCCTCCCATTAAGTAAGTGATAATGAGTCCATTAGTTTAATAATCACTGGAGGCCCAAAGGCCTGGTGCTTATTGACTAATGGAATTATCATTCATAGTATGATAATTTGGTTGAGTCTTTCTGATGGTGGTTAGGTTGGCTGGCCAAAGTCAGGCCTGATCATTTATTGGTCAGATTCACCAAATCAAGTCATGTTAATGGTTGGACCTAACCAGATCTTTTCAGTGGAGGCCAAAGCCTACTGATTAAGTTCTGGGGCAAAATTTATTACTAGAAGTTGTTTAGAGAAACAATTGGTTATGAACCTATCCATAGATGCACATGAGTTGACCAACCAAAGTTGGGCTCGTGTGTAGTTTGTGTGGATTTTAGTACCCACTAAGGAATTAAAGTAATTCCTCGAATTGGAGGTTGAGGCTACCAGTTCGTAAAAATACTGAGAGAAACTTTAGACTAAAGTCCAAGTCTTTAGTATTTATAATTTATGTACTAATAGAAGTCTGATTTTCTTTTATGCAGCTATGGCCACTACCCTGTTGCTTCGATCATTATTAGATAATGACAAGCTCATGGAACCTAATTTCGATAGCTAGTATCAAAAATTGAAAATCATCCTTGAGCATGAGCGGATCCTTTATGTAGTAACGGATCCGACACCTGAGGAGCCAGCCCTGAATGCTAGAGGGACGGTCCGAGATACTTACCAGATGTGGCTCAACGACCGCACCACCATTCGGTGTATAATACTGGCAGCAATGAATGATGAGTTCAGCCGTAGATTTGAGAATGCTCAGCCACAGGAGATGCTTCAAATGATGAACGACTCCTTTGGCACGCCTGACGACGTTGAAAGGCACAAAACTAGTTGTGCCATTTTTAATGCTCGGATGAGGGATGGGGCTTCAGTCACCGATCATGTACTGTACATGATCGAAATGATTGAGTGCCTAAGTAAACTGGGTTTTTCCTTGCACGAGCAGCTCGGTAAGGATGCGATCCTTAATTCTTTGCCCAAGTCCTTCCTCCCCTTTCTTACTCATTTTCGAATGACAAAGTCTGCAGTGAACTACCACGGCTTATTGGGGTTGCTGCAGAACTTTGAGAAGGACCACCAGCTCCATAAGGAGTCTGTGAATGTTGTGGGAGGGTCTTCTTCTAATCGTCGACCCTTTAAGAAAGGGAAGAAGAACAAGAAGAAGAAGAATAAGAAGGTGCAGTCACACGCTGGGATGTCTGCATAGGGTCAGACCAAGAAGTGCAAGCCCGACCAGAGCTAGGCGGAGTGCTTCTTTTGCAAGAAGCAGGGGCACTGGAAGAGGAATTGTCCTCTATACATTGCCTTCCTGGACCCAAACAAGTCGAAGAAGAAGCAAGGTAATTATATGATAACACCTTGCAACTTTTCCATTTGTGATACTACTGCCTGGGTATTGGATACCGAAAGTCCTTATCATATTTGCAATTCGATGCAGGGTCTGCAGGTCAGTAGGAGATTTGATGACGGCGAGAGGTTCCTGAACGTTAGAGATGGAAGCAAAGTTCCAATTCTAGCTTTAGGAATCATGAACCTTGTAATCAATTCTCGTAATATAATTCTGAGTGAATGTCACTATTATCCAAACTTTTTATTAAATATTATTTCTGTAGGCCTTTTGGCTATGTATGGTTATGAAATTTTAATAAAAAGAAATATTTGCAATATCATTTTGAATGGTGTTACAATGTTTGTTGGATAAATAAATAATAGAATTTACTTACTATCACAACCTGTTAATGTGGTTCAAACCTCTGGTAAACGCCCTAGAATAGATAATGTGTCAAAAGTCTACCTTTGGCACTGTAGGCTAGGTCATATCAATAAGAACAGGATAAATAGTTTGGTTCAAGAAAGAATTCTTGAAGTTGGTGATTGTGAATCACTTCCAACCTGTGAGTTCTGTCTTCTTGGAAAGATGACTAAGTCACTTTTTACTGAAAAAGGTAAGCGAGCCAGTGAACTCTTGGGTCTGGTACATTCTGATGTATGTGGACCCATGAGCTCAAGTGCAAGAGGTGGATATTTCTACTTCATAACCTTCACAGACGACCTATCAAGGTATGGGTATGTCCACTTAATGAAGCATAAGTCGGAGTCATTTGAAATGTTCAAACTATTTTGAAATGAGGTAGAAAAATAAACTGAGAAATGTATTAAAACTCTTCGATCTGATCGAAGAGGTGAATACCTTTCCAATGATTTTTTGACATATCTTGGAGAGAATGGGATTCTCTCTCAGTGGACACCTCTTGGAACACCATAGCATAATGGTGTATCTGAAAGGAGGAATCAGACTTTGTTGGATATGGTTCGATCCATGATGGGGTTTGCTGGTCTATCGATCTTTTTCTAAGGATATACGCTCGAATCGGCTTGTTACCTTCTAAATAGGGTTCCAAGTAAGTCTGTAACCAAAACGCCATATGAGATATGGATAGGACGTAGGCCAGTACTCTCACACCTTAAGATTTGGGGGTGTCCGACTTATGTTAAATATTTAATTACGGACAAGCTTGGACCTAGGTCTGACAAGTGTAATTTTATAGGGTACCCAAAAGAGACCAAAGGGTATTATTTCTACCTAGCTGACGAGCAAAAGGTGTTTGTCAGCTTTAAGGCAATTTTTTTTAGAAAAGGAGTTCCTTAGTGAAGGGACTGTTGCCTCTAAAGTCAAACTTGAGGAAGTTCGGCAGGTGGAAAAATCGACACAAGTAGCTGAACTTGAACCGGATTTGCTTAGGTCAGATCCGGAGCCCATTGTTCCTGCACCCTTAAGGCGATCTGGTAGAGTACCACGTCAACCGGACAGATACTATGATTTCTTGGTCCGAGACGGCGATCCTATCAAACTTGATGAAAATGATGAGGATCCGATCACCTACTTGGATGCAATGCAGAGACCTGACTCTGAGAAATGGCTAGAGGCCATGAAATTCGAAATGAAGTCGATGAAGGTCAACGATGTGTGGACATTGGTTGACCCACCCGAAGGAGTAAAATCCATAGGGTGTAAATGGGTCTTCAAGAGGAAGAGGGGTGCAGACGGAAAGGTGGAAACTTATAAAGCCCATCTGGTTGCCAGGGGATATCGTCAACATTATGGTAAAGACTATGACGAGACATTTTCTCTTGTGGCAATGCTCAAATCCATTCAGATTATGCTTGCGATAGCTGTCCATCTGGACTATGAAATCTGGCAAATGGATGTGAAAATAGCTTTCCTAAACAGAGAGCTGGATGAAGAGGTGTATATGATACAACCTGAAGGATTCACATCCACAGATGAGTCTAAGGTGTGCAGGCTACAGAGGTCCATTTATGGACTTAAGCAGGCATCCCGGAGTTGGAACATACATTTTGATAAGACGATCAAGACGTATGGCTTCATTAAGAACGGAGAAGAGCCCTGCATTTATAAGTGGGCTAATGGTCCAGTTATGGTATTTCTTGTATTGTATGTAGATGATATTCTCTTAATCGAGAATGATGTCCCTGCATTATAGGTGTTGGTGCAAAAATCTGCTTGCATCGGAGAAGCTGGAGTCGGGGGAGTCGCGGTCGCCGTCGAGACCTGCAAAAGAAGTCTAAACCGGAGGTGGGGTTGCTCTGGCAAGACCCTCCGACGCTCAAGTCAGTTCTCTGCCTCAACAAGAATGGAGTGCTCGAACGAAAATTTTAACAGAGTTTTGGGATAGAAAATAGAGCTTATAGAATAACGTATCTGGGGCCTCCTTTTATAGGCAAAGGGGAACAACAGACTGATAGCGATATCTGTAAC
Organism: Elaeis guineensis; assembly: GCF_000442705.2. Classification (NCBI taxonomy): domain Eukaryota; kingdom Viridiplantae; phylum Streptophyta; class Magnoliopsida; order Arecales; family Arecaceae; genus Elaeis; species Elaeis guineensis. The sequence continues at coordinate 77,516,213 of NC_025997.2, forward strand.
CGCCTGGCAGTGGGCTGCTCAGAGTCAGGTGGAGTTTGTTGTGAAGAGTAGTGGAGTGGGATCGTGGCCACCGCTAAAATGTGCCACGTGGAGTCTGTTGCGGGTAGTGGAACGACGTCCGTTGTCGCGACATGCCAGGGGGTGGGAGGAATCGCGTGGTATCCGTCGCAGGGAGTGGAGCAGAATCATGGTCATTATGGCGATCTGCCAGGGAGTGATGGAGCCACGCAAAATCCATCGCAGGAAGTGGAGCAGAATCATGGTCGTTACTGCGGCTTACCAGGGGGTCCAGACCTGTCAGTCGAAGCTCGGTTGAGGTGCCCGGCGCAGAGAAATGGCTATCCATTTGAAAGGAGCTCGGATGTTGCTGGCGGGCCACGATCGAAGTCGGGGGCAGAGTCCGGCTCCCGTAGGAGTCCGAACGAGGTCTGCTAGCAGTAGAAGTTGGGGATGAGGTCCGGCTCCCGTAGGAAGCCGAACAAAGCCCGCCTGCAGTTGGAGTTGAGGATGAGGTTCGGCTCCCGTAGGAGTCCGGATGGAGTCTGCCTGCAGTCAAAGTTGGAGACGAGGTCCTGCTCCCGTAGGAGTTTGGACAGAGTCTACCTGTAGTCGAGGTCGAGGATGAGGTCCGGCTCCCGTAAGAGTCCGGACGGGGTCTTCCGGCAGTTGAGGTTGGGGATGAAGTCTGGCTCCTGTTGGAGTCCGGACGAAGTCTGCCTGTAGCTGGAGTCAGAGACGAGATCCGGCTCCCGTAGGAGTCCGGTCGAAGCCTACCTGCAATCGAAGTTGGGGATGAGGTCCGGCTCCCGTAGGAGTCTGGACAGAGTCTACCTGTAGTCGAGGTCGAGGATGAGGCCTGGCTTTCGTAAGAGTCTGGACAGAATCTTCTGGCAGTTGACGTTGGGGATGAAGTCCGGCTCCCGTAGGAGTTCGGATGAAGTCTTCCTATAGCTGGAGTCGGAGATGAGATCTGGCTCCCGTAGGAGTCTGATCGAAGCCTACCTGCAATCGAAGTTGGGGATGAGGTCCGGCTCCCGTAGGAGTCCGGACAGAGTCTACCTGTAGCTGGAGTCGGAGACGAGATCTGGCTCTCGTAGGAGTCCGATCGAAGCCTACCTGCAATCGAAGTTGGGGACGAGGTCTGGCTCCCGTAGGAGTCCGGACAGAGTCTACCTGTAGTCGAGATCGAGGATGAGGCCCAACTTCCGTAAGAGTCCGGATGAAATCTTCCGGCAGTTGAGGTTGGGGACGAAGTCCGGCTCCCGTAGGAGTCCGGACGGAGCCTTCCTGCAATCGAAGTTGGGGATGAGGTCCGGGTCCCGTAGGAGTCTGGACAGAGTCTACCTGCAATCGAAGTTGGAGACAAGGTCCGGCTCCCGTAGGAGTCCGGACAGAGTCTAGCTGCAATCGAAGTTGGGGACGAGGTCCGGCTCCCGTAGGAGTCCGGACAGAGTCTACCTGTAGTCGAGGTCGAGGATGAGGTCCGGCTCTCGTAAGAGTCCAGACGGAGTCTTCCAGCAGTTGAGGTTGGGGATGAAGTCCGGCTCCCGTAGGAGTCCGGACGGAGCCTTCCTGCAATCGAAGTTGGGGACGAGGTCCGGCTCCCGTAGGAGTCCGGACAGAGTCTACCTGCAATCGAAGTTGGGGACGAGGTCCGGCTCCCGTAGTAGTCCGGACAGAGTCTACCTGTAGTCGAGGTCGAGGACGAGGTCCGGCTCCCGTAAGAGTCCGGACGGAGTCTTCCAGCAGTTGAGGTTGGGGACGAAGTCTGGCTCCTGTAGGAGTCCGGACGGAGCCTTCTTGCAATCGAAGTTGGGGATGAGGTCCGACTCCCGTAGGAGTCCGGACAGAGTCTGGTAGTTGTGGAAATCTGTCGTTGGTGAGGTTTGAGGTAGTTCGGATTGGAGTTGAACCTGGTTGGAAGGAGTCTGGAAGGGATTCGGGGAGCAGCCGACGGTCGTAGGAGGTCGGCTGGCGGTAGAGCTTAGTGAGTGCTTGGGGTGGCTTGATAGACGACTGGGAGAACTCATGTTGAAGGAGTTTGGGGTGGCGCAGTGGGAGTTCGTCCGTCGGGGGAGTTCAGTCAACACCGTGGAAATCCGACTATTGGAGAAGTCCGGAGAGATACCATATGCAGTCGAAAGCCGGATGAGTCTTGGGAGGGTGAATCCCGTTGAGAACTTCGGCTGAGGGTATTTTATACCCAACACCAGTCCCCCTACTTCCGAGTTCGAATTTCGAATGAAGAAAGTACAGAGAAATTTTCGCAGCTGAAGTTATCCCCTTGAATCCTGTGCATGATTACCCCCAGATATTTTGGCATTTAATGCGCGTGCGTCGGAGTCTTTTCAAATCGAGGCGATCCGAAGAGGCTCTTTTGGAACCTGCAGCGGAACGGTGCTCAAGGCATGGCGCAATAAAGGCACTGTCAGCCGTCTGCCGCTTTTTAACCACCCGCTGTGGTGAGTGGGACATGCGGCGAAAAAAAGACCGGCTAGAGGGGATTCGCAATCATCATTATGCCAGATCTCAGGGCCTATTTAAACCCGCACTCCTCCTCCAAGAGTCCCGCTCTATCTGACGGTCTCTTTCTGGCATCTTTCTTCTTCCTGAGAACTTCGATTTTTCTCAGCGCCCTTCCCAGCCTTAGGCATTCCTCGAGCCGTCCCCCCTTCCGCACCTTCGTACTTCTTCGAATCGCCTAGGTTAGTCTCAGAACTCCTTCCTCTTTTTGTCATTTCTTTTGCCGTTCGATTTTTCTTCCTCTTGCTCTGCACATCAGTCCCCTGGGACCTTGTCCATGATTTTCCCCGATTTTTAGGGATTTTGCCTCTGCAAGTGGTCTTCATGTGATTCTAGATGTCTTCTAGGGGTTCTTCTTCTAGCGGCTCTAGGAGTTCGTCTGTCTCGGTCTCCCAGAGTCCTCAAGCGGTAGATGAACCGGTAGGTAGAGCCGAACCACATCCGATTTTTGCGCCGGACACCATTCCTTGTTCTTTGACTCTGAACGAACTTCAACTGATAAGAGTTCAGTATAGGGTTCCTCCAGAGTACAAACTGAAACTTCCTGGCCCATCCGATCGGGCCAGTGCCCCTCCCCCTGGCTGCTTCTATCTGTACCAGGAGGCCTTCCATGCCGGACTCCGGCTTCCTCTGCCATCCTTTGTCATTGCTCTTTTTCGTTTCTTAGATATCTCTTTAGCTTCAGTTGCTTCGAATTCTTTTAGGTTTTTGATAGGGTTCCTTTCCCTCTGCCACGTAGTCGAAGTCCAGCCATCCCTTTCTCTGTTTAGATACTTCTACACCTTCAAGCGTCATCCCACGATGAAGGATTGGTGGTATTTCTCTCCTCAGTTCGGTAAGAAGGGGTTACTGAAGGGCGCCCCTTCTTCTATCCATAACTGGAAGGGAAAGTTTCTTTATGTTCGATGCCCGACCTTGAGGCTAGAGTTGCCCCCTTGGGGCTCCCTGAGGGGTTTGAGTTCTCCTACCGAGGTCCCCGCTACAAAGACCCATCCTAAGGAGGTGCCAGGGGGTGAAAGGAGGAAGAGGAGGAAGACCTTGGCTCGCAGGGTCGGTAGTCGTCGGGCTGCCACTGAAGAGTCCCGCGGCTCTGAAGAGGAGCAGGGGGATGATCCCTTTAGTGACAAGGATCTAATAAAAAAGCTGGTAGACGGGTGCTCACTGCCCGAAGTCGTCCAGAGGATCGTCCGCGTCGATCCTACACAACGAGTCTGGGACTCGCTGGGGGCCTTCCTTGAGGTAAGTAGATTCATCCTCCTCTTTCCTTTCGCTTCTTCATTTAATTAACTTCCCAGCTCCCATTCTGACTCTCCTGTTGCCCTTGCAGTTTGGTCATCAACTCCTCGCCAACATCGAGACGACAAATAAGGCGGTGGAAGGCCAGCAGGCCGAGGCTGCCCACCTTAAGGAAATGGCCCTCGAGGTGGCCGGTCTCCGTGAGGCGCTTGAGAGAGAAAGGCAGACCTCGATGGAACAGAAGGCCGACCTGGAGGAGATGGTGAGGAGGGCAGAGGCCGAGGTTTCCAACATGGCGGAACAGATCCCGACCCTGATCTCGGAGGCCAGGAGTCAAGTGGTGGAGGAGTTCAAGACTTCCACCGAGATGAAGAAGTTGAAGGTTGAGTTCGGCCAAGCCGCATTCAATAAAGGGTTCGAGCTCTGCCAGGAGAAGATGGTCGTGAAATTCCCCGAGCTCGACCTCAGCTTCTTGGATGAGGTGTCCGAGGATGAAGCCGGACCCTCCACCTCTGTTGCAGCCGCCGCAGTCCACCCCCAGAGGTGCCGAGTCCCCCTGTTGACCCAGAGGTCCAAGACCTCTAACTTTGTATTCTTCCTTTATTGTCATTTTTCTTCTTTCTTTTGTCTTCAAGAAATGTTCAATCAATAAAATGGGTCTCCTCCTTTTGGGGGATTTTTCTTCTCTTCTTCTTCGTAATGAGCTGCATTTTAACGTGCTGACCTCCCGATGGCAGTGCCCCGCCGAAGCGCTTTCCTTGTCTCAGGGGATTCCGTTGAAGTCCACGATCCAGCGGTTGAAGAAGAAAGTCCTCCACTTAACAAAGAGGTCGAAGAAGATGGAAGGTGTTGCTCCTAGATTGATTTTGATGACTACAAAACAGTTTGAAGGGATACAAATATTTTTTATTTGAAAAAGACCTTATGCTCTACAGGGGCAAAATCATAATTTCATCAAAACTCTGATTTGATAGCATCATCTTGTAGAACAAATGATATGTGATCTATTGGTGAAAGTTTCATTGTTTTTGGACTTATATTTTTGGAATTATGAAGGTTTGAAGTGCATGAGTCGACTCATGAGTCAACTCATGACACTATGAGCTGATTGGCACGCAAAGATTAGCCATGGCACGCTGGTTTTCTGGCTTGGCACGACCTGTGAGTCGACTCATGAGTCGACCCACAAGGCATGAGTCGACTCATGAGTCGACCTCTGCTGTTTTGGGCCAAGAAAATCCAGAAACCAAATCTCTGGACTTTGCAACAGAGGTCGACTCATGAGTCGACCCCTGAGGCATGAGTCGACTCATGAGTCGACTCATGTGACGGGATTTGCCTGTAACGGCTAGTTTTTGGCCAAATTTGGTTGCTTTTTAATGCTCCTTTTTGTGCTCTAACGGCTCTTTTTCTGCCTAGTTTGTTTTCCTTTGTCTCTTAAGGCTATAAAAGGTTTCAAAAGGTGGAAAACAAAATAGAGAGACTTCCAAATATCCAAGAGGCATTCAAGAGATTTGAAAAAAAAAAAAGCAAGAGCATTCAAGAGGGCATTCAAGTGCATTCAAGAGAGGGTTTCTCAAGCCAACTTCTCAACCTCATTCAAGAGCTCATTTAAAGCCTTCAAGAAGTCATCAATCAAAGCTCACCAACTCCTCAAGCATTTACTTCATCTCTCATCCACTTTGAGAAAATCGAAGAGGGGCTTCTTCATTTGAGTAAAGCGTATTTATTGTTATATTCGCTCATTTAAGGAGCTATTCTTGTACTTATTTGTGCTCTAAACTGATTTTATCTTGTGAGTAATTGTTTTTGTTTTGGAGGGTTTCCAAAACAAGGAAAGGTTGATCCGAACCTGAAATCGAAGTGTATTGGGTCGGCTTGTACCCGGAAAACAAGTGGACTAGCTTGGGATAGCTAGTGTCGGAGTTTTCGACGGTTGTATTCGGGTTGAATACAAAGTTTAGTGGATTGGAATTCCCAAGTAGGAGCTTGGGGAGTGGATGTAGGTGCAAGGTTGGCACCGAACCACTATAAATCCCTGTGTTTGTGGCATGCTTTATTGTTTCTCTTTAATTCTCCTTTATATCCTTGCATTCTTGTTTTAAGTAATTAATCTCAAACTAAGGTCTCTCTCCTCATTCATCAAGCTTTTAATATATACTTTTTACAAGTAATTAGTTAAGCCTAAAATTTTTAAAAAACCCAATTCACCCCCCCTCTTGGGTTGCATAGCTGGGCAACAAGTGGTATCAGAGCCCGGTGCTCTAGCCCTTCTTTGATCTAACAATCAAAGAGCCAAAGATCTATGGCAACCCACGTCGGCACTTCTCTAGCCGAGGGGCAATCTACCAACCGACCTCCACTTTTCAATGGGTCTAATTACACCTATTGGAAAGCTCGGATGAAGATATTCATACAAGCACTAGACTATGATATGTGGAGTATCATAGTGAACGGTCCTCACACACCCACCAAGATTATAGATGGTGAGGAGTCAACCAAACCCGAAAGAGAATGGGATGAGGTTGATAAGAAATTAGCACAGTTAAATGCTAAAGCTATGAATGTTCTTTATTGTGCACTTGATGCAAATGAATTTAATCGCATTTCTACCTGTGCATCTGCTAAAGAAATATGGGATAGGTTAGAAGTAACCCATGAGGGAATAAATCAAGTAAAAGAGTCTAAAATAAACATGCTTGTACATAAATATGAGTTATTTAAAATGGAGCATGATGAGTCCATAACTGCTATGTTTACTCATTTTACTGATATAATTAATGGTTTGAAAAGTCTTGGCAAATCTTATACTAACAGTGAGCTTGTAAGGAAGATTCTCAGGTCATTGCCAAGAACCTGGGAAGCCAAGGTGACTGCCATCCAAGAAGCAAAGGACTTGAACACTCTACCTCTAGAAGAACTTCTTGGATCCCTGATGACTCATGATCTTAGCATGAAGCAACATCAAGAGGATGAAGTCAAAAAGAAAAGAACCATTGCCCTCAAATCCACAGCTTCTCCTGATGAAGAAACTGACGACACAGAAGATGAAGAACAGGATGAAGAAATGGCACTCATCACCCGAAGATTCAAGAAGTTCCTAAGAAAGAGGAAACAGGGGATGAGAAAGAGACCTTTCAAAAAAGGGGAACAAAGCAAAGAGAAAGAAAAAGATCAACCCCTTATATGCTATGAGTGCAAGAAGCCGGGGCATTTCAAATCCGAATGTCCACAATTGAAGAAAGGTTCCAAAAAGTTCAAAAAGAAGGCAATGATGGCCACATGGAGTGCGAGTGACGACTCAAGCTCCGATGAGGAGACCTCAACAGAACAAGCCAACCTGTGCCTTATGGCACACGATAATGAGGTAATTTCTGAAACCCCTAGTGAATTTACTTTTGAAGAATTGCATGAAGCCTTCAATGATTTAATTGATGAATTGAAGAAACTAGGAATGAAAAACAAAGAACTAAAATTGAAAAATCAGTTCTTAGTAAAACAAGCTGAAAATCTTTCAATTGAAAAATCCACTTTGTTTCAAGAGAATCAAAGCCTAAAGAATGATATTAATAAGCTGAAACCTATAGTAGATAAATTCACCTTAAGTTCAAACAAACTAAATATGATTCTTGAAAATCAAAAGGCCGTATATGATAAGGCCGGACTCGGCTATAACCCCTTAAAGAAACAAAAATTTCTAAAAAATATTTATGTAAACTATTCAAGTAACAAGTCTACCAATACTACTTGTTTCAAATGTGGTAGAATAGGACATAAATCTTACACTTGTGCAAACATAACTGTAAAGAAAATATGGGTTCCAAAAGAAACCATCTTGACTAACCAAAAAGGACCCAAGAAAGCTTGGGTACCTAAAACAAAAACTTGACATTTGTTTGCAGGTGTGTCTAGCATCCCATGGAGAAAACAGGAAATGGTATCTGGACAGTGGATGCTCGAGACACATGACTGGTGATGAATCACAATTCATCACGCTTGATGATAAGGATGGAGGGATGGTCACCTTTGGAGATAATGGCAAAGGAAAGATCATCGGGATAGGTAACATTGGTATCACTCCCTCCAAATATATTGAAAATATTTTGTTAGTTAAAGGTTTAAAGCATAACTTACTTAGCATTAGTCAATTTTGTGATAAAGGGTATAAAGTTATTTTTGAATCGTCTGTTTGTATTGTGACTAGTCCTATTAATGATGGCATCAAATTTATAGGACATAGACATGGCAATGTTTATATGGTAGATCTAAATGATTTAGCCAAATTAGACATGCAATGCCTAGTATCCTTAAATGCTAAAGTTAATGAGACTAGTTGGCTTTGGCATCGTAGACTTGCTCACATTAGCATGCATTCTCTTTCAAAATTAATTAAGAAAGAATTAGTTCATGGCTTGCCTAAACTGAATTTTGAAAAAGATAGAATGTGTGATGCATGTCAACTAGGTAAGCAAACTAGAGTTTCATTTAAATCCAAAAACATTGTTTCAACTTCTAGACCTTTAGAGCTTTTGCATATGGATTTATTTAGACCAACTAGAACCACTAGTCTAGGAGGAAAACGATATGGTTTTATAATTATAGATGATTATTCACGTTTTACTTGGGTTTTCTTTTTGGCATACAAAGATGAAACTTTTCATATTTTCACTAAATTTCATCGAAAAGTCACTAATGAAAAAGGATTTTCAATTCAAAATATTAGAAGTGATCATGGAACTGAATTTGAAAATCAAGACTTTAAAAAATTTTGTGATGAAAATGGAATCGGCCATAACTTCTCTGCTCCTAGAACACCCCAACAAAATAGGGTAGTTGAAAGAAAAAACAGAACATTAGAAGAAATGGCCCGTACCATGCTTTGTGAAAGCAACCTTCCAAGATATTTTTGGGCGGAAGCTATTAACACAGCATGTTACATTTTAAATCGTGCTTTGATCAAACAATTTTTAAAGAAAACCCCCTATGAACTTTGGAAAGGAAGAAAACCAAATATTGCATATTTTCATATTTTTGGCTGCCGATGTTTTGTATTAAATAATGGCAAGGAAAGACTTGGTAAATTTGATGCAAAATCAGATGAAGCAATCTTTCTGGGTTACTCCTCTACTAGTAAAGCTTTTAGAGTTTTTAATAAAAGAACTTTAGTAGTTGAGGAGTCCATTCATGTTGTCTTTGATGAATCTAACGATCTTCCCTCAAGGAAGAATGAGGGTGTTGATGATGCAGATCCATTAATAGAAGGTATGAAGGAGATCACTCTGAAAGATTCAGCCACTCCAGAGGACAAGGAACAAGAAGACAAACAAGATGAGAGAGGTGAAGAAATTCAAGAACAATCTCAAGGTACAAATGACCTACCTAAGGAATAGAGGTATGTTCACAACCACCCTAAGGAATTAATTATTGGTGATCCTATGCATGGGGTAAAAACTCGCTCTTCACTTAGAGATGTGTTTAATCATTGTGCTTTTGTATCTCATTCTGAACCTAAAACTATTGAAGAAGCTGAAAAAGATCATAATTGGATTAATGCAATGCAAGAGGAACTTAATCAATTTGAAAGAAATAATGTTTGGACTTTGGTTTCAAGACCTAAAAACTGTTCAATAATTGGCACAAAATGGGTCTTTAGAAACAAATTAGATGAGCATGGTAATGTAATTAGAAATAAAGCAAGATTGGTTGCTAAAGGATATAATCAAGAAGAAGGGATTGATTTTGATGAAACCTTTGCACCTGTAGCTAGATTAGAAGCCATTAGACTTCTACTTGCATATGCTTGCTTTATGAAATTCAAATTATTCCAAATGGATGTTAAAAGTGCATTTTTAAATGGATTTATTGCTGAAGAAGTTTATGTAGAACAACCCCCTGGATTTGAAAATCATGCCTTTCCTAATCATGTTTTTAAATTAAATAAGGCTTTATATGGATTAAAACAAGCACCTAGAGCATGGTATGATAGACTAAGCAAATTTTTACTAAATAATAATTTTTCAAGAGGTAATGTAGATACAACCCTCTTTATCAAAAGAAATCAAAATGATATGTTAGTTATACAAATTTATGTTGATGACATAATTTTTGGGTCTACTAATGAATCCCTTTGTCAAGACTTTGCTAAGCTTATGAAGGGGGAGTTCGAGATGAGCATGATGGGAGAAGTCACTTTCTTCCTCGGACTCCAGATCAAATAATCAAAAGAGGGAATCTCCATCACCCAAAGCAAGTACACCAAGGAACTACTCAAAAGATTTGGAATGGAGAACTCCAAACCCATTGGCACACCAATGAGTCCCTCATGTAAGCTTGACAAGGATGATGAAGGTAAATGTGTAGACTTAAAATACTATAGAGGTATGATTGGATCATTATTATATTTAACTGCAAGTAGGCCTGATATCATGTTTAGTGTTTGTTTATGTGCTAGATATCAATCTAATCCTAAATAATCTCATTTGAATGCTGTTAAAAGAATCCTTAGATACTTAAATGGTACTCAAACTTTAGGGTTATGGTACTCTAAGGACTCACAAATTGATTTATTAGGATATTCTGATGCTGACTTTGCTGGATGTAAACTAGATAGAAAAAGCACAAGTGGAACTTGTCAATTTCTTGGAGTTAACCTAATCTCATGGTTTAGCAAGAAATAAAATTCGGTAGCACTGTCTACGGCTGAGGCCGAATACATTGCAGCCGGAAGTTGTTGTGCACAAATCTTGTGGATTAAGCAACAACTCAAAGACTTTGGAATTAAACTTAATGAAACACCAATAAGATGTGACAACACAAGTGCCATAAATCTATCTAAAAATCCTATTCAACACTCAAGATCCAAACACATTGAAATAAGACATCACTTCATAAGAGAACATGTTCAAAACAAAAATATAATTCTTAAATATGTTTGCACCGAAAATCAATTAGCTGATATCTTTACAAAGGCCCTTAGTGAGGATAGATACTGTGAAATTAGGAGAAATCTAGGAATTCTTGATCCTTTTGCCTAAATTAATTTTTAATTTCCAATGATTTATTGTCAAAATTTCCTAAAGCTCAATTTCTAACACCTTTCTTGGTCCCAAAAGCTCAAGTTTTTCATTCTAAAAACTCATCTTAGAGCTAAACTCCTTCTCCCCAAATTTCAAATTTTTTTGGAATTTATTCATATTTTTCCTGATTTTCTGAACTTCATGAGTCGACCCCCATGAGTCGACTCAATGGCAAACTTGTAATTCCCAGCAACTTCCAACGGGCTGAAGGTTTTATATTTGAGTTGCTGTTCGTGAGCCGACCCTCACGGTCGTCTTCCTCCTTCCGAAACCCATCCTCCCATCTTCCTTTTGCTCCATTTTCAAGGCTTAAGCTTGTGGAACTCCTCCCGCCTCCTCTCCACCGCAAATCGCCACTCGGGGAAAGGTTCTTTTGTGACCTCTTCCTTTGTTCTTCACGGTTGGAGCGTGCCCTAGCACTCCACCGTCCTTCTCAAATCCACCCGTTCTCTCCTCCAATACCTCAAATCACTCTCTTGTAATCCTTCCTCCACTCCTTCACTTGCTCCTCAAGTCTCCTCGCCTGTTATTGAAGAGGGTATGGCACCAAAAATGAAGCTTCCCCAAAGGAGAAAGTCTGTCCGAGAACTTGAAGAAAGTGTAAGAAGGAAAAGGCAAGCGGCACAATCCTCCTCTGCTCCCTCTCCAGCTTCAGTTCAAGGTCCTTCACAGTCTTCTCAAACTCCCAGTAAGAACCTTCTTTCAGATAGAAAAGTAGAAACTGGGAAAAACATTGACTTCCGGTTTTTTGAAAATGAGGGATTTTCTTTTGCAACAAAGATCAAAAATCAAGGATGGAGCTTTTACTGTACACTTAAAGAAGTCACCTATGTTGACCTAGTTAGAGAGTTTTATCAGAATCTTATTTATGGAAATGGGTCAGTGACTTCAACTGTGAAAGGGATTGATATATGTGTGGATCCTGTCATCTTAGGGGAGATTTTACATTTACCTAGTGAAGGTTATGCATACATGGAACTCCCCGTGAAAGAAGAAGGTATAAGTGTTATTCTTGGAGGAACCTACCAAGGGAATTTGAATAAACTGGAAGCCAAGATATTACCTATAGAGATGAGAATCTTACATCAAATGGTCACCAAACTTTTCTTCCCTAGGAGTGGTAGGCACGATCTTCTATCAGGCAGGGATATATGCATTATGTTTCACATTATCACACAGACCCCCCTAAACCTCCCGGCACTTATGATTGAGGCCATGAGAGAGACTCTGAACAGATCTAAGGCACATTTGCCTTATGGTATGGCCCTGACTAGAATTTTTAGGAGGTTTGGAGTTAGTTGTGAGGGGGAGGCTCCTACCAAGCTGTCTCATGTTGATACCTTCAACCTTCACACCCTGCACCGAATGGGATTCACAAAATCTGGTGGTGGTTGGATCAGGGGAGCTGAAGAGAGAGCAGAAGAGAGAGCAGAGGAAAGAGCTGAGGATACAGCAGAAGACAGAACTGAAGTCAGAGCTGAAGAAGAAGAAGGTCCATCATCTCCTGTTCATGACATCAGGGCAGCTTCACCAGATATATAGTTCTTTCCGGATCTAGAGGCTGGCCCTTCTGAGTTTACCAGGATACCCACACCTGTGCATCAGCCAAAGAGCAGAGCACCTCCGCCAGAGTTCACACTGTCCGATCATCAGATTGAGCGGATTGCACAGCATATGGTTTCTTTGATGTCGAGTCAGTTGAGCAGTACTTCACTTGCACCAGGGGCTACTTCTACTGATCAAACTTTGACTCCCCACATCTCCACAGTATATCAGATGATGGCAGATCAGTCCATCAGGATTCAGCAGCTTGAGGACACTGTTCTGAGATTGACTGGCAGAGTTCTCGAGTTACAGGGGCAGGTCTTCGATTTGGCACATCCTCAGCCTCAGGAGTCTACGTTTGAGGTCACTGATCTCACTGCAGAGGCCGGCAGACTCAGAGGAGCTCTTGAGGGCGGTTATGAGTTACTGAGGAAGGAGATCAGAGGATCAAGTGAGCAAGCAACTACCCAGTTCACTGCACTTCTTCAGGCTGTTTCCAGGGCACTGACTATACTTGACTCCATCAGACTTACCCTTTCTGTTCAGTCCCTAGCTTCTCAGCGGTCTCAGCCACCCAGTTCCTCCCGTTCGCCTGCTCGTGCCAGTTCTTCCTCTCGTGCCAGAGGCAGACGGGGTAGAGGACGCACTTCAGATCCAGATCCATCTGCTCCTCATCACATTTCTGATGATTCTGATCATTGACTTATCCTGATCATTTTTAGATCCTAGGTCTTAGTGTTTAGTCCTCTCTAGGATCTGTTTTTTTTGGGCCATGTATTGACATGAGCTAGTTGACTTTGTATGTTACTTTTTATGTTACAATCTATGTACTGAAATAATTATGGCTTTATAATATCTACCTTTGTTATGATGATTATCTTACTTTGGTTATATATTCTCTTTTGTGGAATATTGTCTTCTCTTTGTGGTATTATCATTTTATGATTGCTGTTAATAATTGCTTCATTAAGGGGGAGCAAACTCTACAGGAGGAGAAATTAAAAAAAAAAATGTTTCAGAAAAAGGAGTTAACCTTGTTTGATGATGTCAAAAAGGAGGAGAAATTAAACACAAAGAAATCCATCAAAAGCAAACACTACAAATTATGAGAAATTAATACATTGACAACCTTAAGTACAAATGCTAAATATATTGCAAATAAGTACCTTTTAAATAAGTACCTTTTAAAATTACTTATACTCTGATTTGCTGTAAACCTTTGAATATGCTCTGATAGGCTTTAAAATTCCAAACCCACTCTGATATATTGAATACATTGCTCTAATACATTGACAAACTTTGTTTTACTACTCCGATACATTACTCAATTTTACTCTGACACATTGAAAAACTGTTTTTTATTACTCTGATACTTTGCTAAATTTTTCTCTGATACATTGTAAAATTGTTTTCCCTACACTGATACATTGTAGGATTCTCATTTCTCTTGCTCTGATACATCTTAAACTTAAATGATCCAATACTCTTTCCAAATCAACTATTAAATATGCTTTGGCACACATGACTAGTTTGGAGAATTGAGAAAATTTTTTTTTCTTGCTCTGATAATAAAATCAAATTTTCTGCTCTAACACCAAAACAATAATCCAATGAGCATATCTTCCAATCTTTAAGCAAATGAACAAACTATTTATGTATATAACCATTTGTATCACATGCCAAAAGAATCATACTCTTTTCAAGCATATGCACCTAAAATGCAATCTTTTGAAATTTCTGATTCAGAAAAATGCTTTTGTTCAAATGTTTTGTCATCATCAAAAAGGGGGAGATTGTTGCTCCTAGATTGATTTTGATGACTACAAAACAGTTTGAAGGGATACAAATATTTTTTATTTGAAAAAGACCTTATGCTCTACAGGGGCAAAATCGTAATTTCATCAAAACTCTGATTTGATAGCATCATCTTGTAGAACAAATGATATGTGATCTATTGGTGAAAGTTTCATTATTTTTGGACTTATATTTTTGAAATTATGAAGGTTTGAAGTGCATGAGTCGACTCATGAGTCAACTCATGACACTATGAGCTGATTGGCACGCAAAGATTAGCCATGGCACGCTGGTTTTCTGGCTTGGCACGACCTGTGAGTCGACTCATGAGTCGACCCACAAGGCATGAGTCGACTCATGAGTCGACCTCTGCTGTTTTGGGCCAAGAAAATCCAGAAACCAAATCTCTGGACTTTGCAACAGAGGTCGACTCATGAGTCGACCCCTGAGGCATGAGTCGACTCATGAGTCGACTCATGTGACGGGATTTGCCTGTAACGGCTAGTTTTTGGCCAGATTTGGTTGCTTTTTAATGCTCCTTTTTGTGCTCTAACGGCTCTTTTTCTGCCTAATTTGTTTTCCTTTGTCTCTTAAGGCTATAAAAGGTTTCAAAAGGTGGAAAACAAAATAGAGAGACATCCAAATATCCAAGAGGCATTCAAGAGATTTGAAAAGAAAAAAAGCAAGAGCATTCAAGAGGGCATTCAAGTGCATTCAAGAGAGGGTTTCTCAAGCCAACTTCTCAACCTCATTCAAGAGCTCATTTAAAGCCTTCAAGAAGCCATCAATCAAAGCTCACCAACTCCTCAAGCATTTACTTCATCTCTCATCCACTTTGAGGAAATTGAAGAGGGGCTTCTTCATTTGAGTAAAGCGTATTTATTGTTATATTCGCTCATTTAAGGAGCTATTCTTGTACTTATTTGTGCTCTAAACTGATTTTATCTTGTGAGTAATTGTTTTTGTTTTGGAGGGTTTCCAAAACAAGGAAAGGTTGATCCGAACCTGAAATCGGAGTGTATTGGATCGGCTTGTACCCGGGAAACAAGTGGACTAGCTTGGGATAGCTAGTGTCGGAGTTTCCGACGGTTGTATTCGGGTTGAATACAAAGTTTAGTGGATTGGAATTCCCAAGTAGGAGCTTGGGGAGTGGATGTAGGTGCAAGGTTGGCACCGAACCACTATAAATCCCTGTGTTTGTGGCATGCTTTATTGTTTCTCTTTAATTCTTCTTTATATCCTTGCATTCTTGTTTTAAGTAATTAATCTCAAACTAAGGTCTCTCTCCTCATTCATCAAGCTTTTAATATATACTTTTTACAAGTAATTAGTTAAGCCTAAAATTTTTAAAAAACCCAATTCACCCCCCCTCTTGGGTTGCATAGCTGGGCAACAGAAGGCGAGCTTCGCAGGTTGAGGGAGGGTCATTCCGAAGCCACCGTGGAGGCCACCTACTTTCAGAATCTCCACGTGAAGGGGATCATGGACTACAGTCGGAGGAAGGTGAACTTCGAGAAGGAGCTTGAAGAATACAAGAAGCACGCCAGCGATCAGATTTGGGCCCAAGCTGCCAAAATCAGTTTCCTCAGGGTGGAGCTGTCGGCTGCCCGGGAGAGGATTGGCCAGCTGGAGGGAAGTTCATCCCGGCCTTTGACTCGGGCCGACAGCGACCGGGAGTGGTCGAAGAAAGTCTCCGATCTCCAGCAACAGCTCCAGGATGCCGAGGCGAGCTATGACACGTACCGGGCCGGCTGGCGCAAGTAGGTGGACGAATACAAGGGGAGGTTCAGGTTGGCGACCGATGAGGTTGCCCGCCTTCGAAGGCAGCTAGCTGAGGGGGCTCAATCCGCTTCCGCTCAGGATTTCAATGAACTCCAATCCCTGAGAAGGACCGCAGAAGAACTATCCGTCGCCCTTGGGGAGAGGACGGCCGAGCTGCAGCAGTTGAAGATCCAGCTGGCATGCGAGCAGCAGGTCGTCAAGGATGCGGAGGCAGAATCTGAGGTCCTGAGAAAAAGGCGTCGAGAGGCGAAAAGCGAAAGCCAGTGATATCATCAAAGATATATCGAGATATTAATGAGAGAGAGAGAATTGGAAGCAGAAGTCGGACATTTAAGGGATTCCCTGGCGAGGGTCGAAGCCGACAGTCTGAGGTCGGAGGAAGCCGGGCCCCCTTAGGGCTCTTTTTGTCTTTCCATCTTCCCATGTATATATTTTTTCTTCTGTTAGTTCGTCTTGTTCTTGTCGTTTTGCTCTTCTTCCTTTAGCCAGCTAGGCTTTGTAGTGTATATTTTATGAATGAAATGAAAAGGAGATTTTGTGTTACCTCGTCCACGTGTTATACTAAATTATCGTCCGCCGAACTTCTTTTGTCTTTTGACTTGTCCGACATTGACGTCGTTTGGAGACGCCCAGCCGTCGCAACGCTGATTTGCTTTTCTTGTCATCCATGGCCGTAGGCCTGAGCTCGATGGTCTGAACTCCGCATTACCTCGAAGGGGTCATTATTTTCCTGACCTGTGTCGAGAGCCTTCTTAGAGGCCGGGGATGTTTGGTAGGAACTTTCCATCTTTGTTGAGATGAGGCTCCCTAGGTCTTTGATGTGGTTTATTTTTTGTTTGTTGCCGGTGTAATTCATCGCTTTCTTTCTTAATTTTTCTCCTCTTTCTGAGTGAGGGTCCTCCCCTTGCTTTTTGCGGGGTCATGTAAAGGTGTGGAGGTGCCATTGAGGGGCTTTCCCCTTTATCCAATTTTGTTGGGCGGTCGAGTTTTTGTCATCATCGGGATGAGGTTCTCCTTCTGTTCTTGACGTAGTCGATCTCAGCTTAGGTTAGAATGAGGTTCTCATCCTGTTCCCAACGGGGCTGTGGGGGCACATAAGGGTCGTTGCAAGGGCCTCTCCCCCCATCCGGTCTAAAAGAATCGGGTCTTCGAGTTTGCTCATGTTAGGGCGAGGTTCTCCTCCTGTCCCTAACATGGCTGTGGGGGCGTATGTGGGCGCTGTTCGGTCTCTTCCCCCATCCGATCTAAGAGGAATCGGGCCTTCGACTTTGCTCATGTTAGGGTGAGGTTCTTTTCCTGTCCTTACCATGGCTGTGGGGGCACATTAAGGCATTGTAGGGCCTCTCCCCCCATCCGGTCTAGAAGAACCGGGCCTTTGACTTTGCTCATATTAGGGCGAGGTTCTCCTCCTGTCCCTACCATGGCTGTGGGGGCGCATAAGGGCATTGTAGGGCCTCTCCCCCCATCTGATCTAAAAGAATCGGGCCTTTGACTTTGCCTAAGTTAGGGTGAGGTTCTCCTCCTGTCCCTAACGTGGCCCTGGGGCCACTCGAGGGCTGTTATATGGGCATCTCCCCTGATCCAATCTTAAAATAATCGGACTTTCATTTTGCTCATGTTAGGATGAGGTTCTCCTCCTGTTCCTAACATGACCATGGGACCACCTAAGGGCCGTTATATGGGCATCTCCCCCGATCCAATCTTAAAATAATCAGACATTTATTTTGCTCATGTTAGGATGAGGTTCTCCTCCTGTTCCTAACATGACCATGGGGGCATCTAAGGGCCGTTATATGGCCTCTCCTTCGATCCAATTTTAAAATAATCGAACTTTCATTTTGCTCATGTTAGAATGAGGTTCTCCTCCTGTTCCTAACATGACCATGTTTTGATTATTTGAAGGGGTTATCCCCAATCGTAACAAGTCCATGCCAAAAGGGAAAGACATGCAAAGTCGAAAGGAATTTTGACTCAAAGCAAAGTCGTTAGTAATACAATTACAGGTTTTTTAAGTCCCGTGATCATGGAGGGTCGGCTCCTCCCTGAGGCCCTCCGGTGACGGAGTTGATGGTCCCGATTGGAGGCCGATCTCCGGGCCGCTCCTCCCTCCTTGGCGGTTCAGGTTGCGGCAGGGCCCTTGGCCGATCTTCTCTGCCTTTAGGTCAACATCGAATGAACCTGTCGAGCCGACCCTGCCTGATAAGCTCCTCGATCTCATCCCAGAGCTGAATGCACTCTTCTGTATCGTGGCCGTGGTCACGATGGTAGAGGCAGAACTTGTTAGGATTGCGCTTCCCAGGGTGTGTGCGCATCCTTTTCGACCTTGGCAGCTGCTCCCTGACCTCCATCAGCACTTGGGTTTTCGAGGCATTGAGGGGGGCATAGTTGCGAAATCTTTCCGATGGAGAATCCCGCCAAACCCCACGATCCGGACTTCTTTGCCTACGTATCCGGGGAGGAGCATGGACACACTTGTACCCAGGAGGGGTTCGAGAACGTGGCCGAGCTTCTCTCAGCCCTTTTTCAACTGCGGGCTTATTCGAGTCTCCCGCCTGCCACTCTCTCGCAGTCTCCTCATCCTTCATTTTGAAGGCTTCTTCTGCTCAGACGTACCCTTCAGCCTGAGCCAACAAATCAGCAAAATCTCTGGGGTACTTCTTCTCCAGGGAGAACAAAAGGTCATTCTTCTGAAGGCCGCCCTTCAGAGCGGCCATTGCTACCGATTGGTCCAAATTTCGGACCTCCAGTGCCGCGACATTGAAACGGTTGATGTAGGCCCGAATGGACTCCCCCTCTCTCTGCTTGATATTAATGAGGGACTCCGAACCCTTCCGGAGGCACCGACTGCTGACAAAATGGGCCACAAATTGGTGGCTCATCTGATCGAAGGAAAAGATGGTACCCGTCTTCAGCGTCGAGTACCAGTTTCTTGTCGCTCCCTTAAAGGTGGATGGGAAGGCTCGGCATAGAATGGCGTCGGGTGCGCCATGAAGCAGCATCATCATCCGGAAGGCCTCCAGATGATCAACCGGGTCTGAAGTCCCGTCGTAGCTTTTGAACTGGGGGAGTTTGAAATTTAGCGGGATCGGTTCCTACATAATCATTTGAGAAAAGGGAGGATCAGTGCAAATATCCTCACCATAAGCGGGGGGAGTGTGGCGGAGTTCTTCG
The DNA here is from genome assembly GCF_000442705.2 of Elaeis guineensis. NCBI lineage: Eukaryota > Viridiplantae > Streptophyta > Magnoliopsida > Arecales > Arecaceae > Elaeis > Elaeis guineensis. The sequence goes on from NC_025997.2 coordinate 77,535,340, forward strand.
ATCCACCGATTCATCTCCTGGAGCCTCCAGTCCAGGAAATCCTCGCGACTACAGGTCTCGAGGGTCCTTTGGCAGAATGGGGGTAGAGATCTTCCAGGGGTGGAGTCATGGTCGGATTGGGGGCTTTCCACCCTTGGATTCGTCTTTTCGGGAAAGATCGAGCGGCTGGCCCAAGTGGCCCATCCCACCGTCAGATTTTGGAGTTCTGGCGATGCTCTTTCCGGCCGCACTGATGCCTGCGGTTGCTGCTGCTGTATGGCCTGCACAGCTTCAGTGAGGCCTCTGACCTGCTATGCCAGCAGATCAAATTGCTCTGCACAGACCGCCACTGTCGGAGGAGGAGGAGGAGGCTGAGAGACTGGAGGTGAGGTCGGAGCCTGAGATCTGGATGCGGAGGCTGTGGATCGTCGTGTGGATGCTTTGCGGAGAGGCATCGGGCGAGGATCAAGTAGGAGAAGGAGAAGTAGATGTCGGAGAAGATGACCAGAGGCGGTCTCATTGAGTGCTCCTTTAAGAACAAGGGTACTGAGAAGGTTCAAGCCCTTCCTCTAGTGCCAATCTTGTTGGTGCAAAAATTTGCTTGCATCGGAGAAGCTGGAGTCGGGAGAGTCGCAGTCGCCGTCGGGACCTGCTAAAGAAGTCTAAATCGAAGGTGGGGTTGCTCCGGCAAGACCCTCCGATGCTCAAGTCAGTTCTCTGCCTCAACAAGAATGGAGTGCTCGAACGGAAATTTTAGCAGAGTTTTGGGATAGAAAATAGAGCTTATAGAATAACGTATCTGGGCTCCCTTTTATAGGCAAAGGGGGACAGCAGACTGATAGCGATATCTGTAACCGCCTGGCAGTGGGCTGCTCAGAGTCAGGCGGAGTTTGTTGTGAAGAGTAGTGGAGTGGGATCGTGGCCACCGCTGAAATGTGCCACGTGGAGTCTGTTGTGGGTAGTGGAACGGTGTCCGTTGTCGCGACTTGCCAGGGGGTGGGAGGAATCGTGCGGTATCCATCGTAGGGAGTGGAGCAGAATCGTGGTCATTATGGCGATCTGCCAGGGAGTGATGGAGCCGTGTGGAATCCATCGCAGAAAGTGGAGCAGAATCGTGGTCGTTACTGCGGCTTGCCAGGGGATCCAGGCCTGTCAGCCGAAGCTCGGTTGAGGTGCCCGACAGAGAGAAATGGCTATCCATTTGAAAGGAGCTCGGATGTTGCTGGCGGGCCGCGATCGATGTCGGGGGCAGAGTCTGACTCCCGTAGGAGTCTGGACGAGGTCCTCTAGCAGTAGAAGTTGGGGACGAGGTCCGGCTCCCGTAGGAAGCCAGACAGAGCCCGCCTGCAGTTGGAGTTGAGGATGAGGTTCGGCTCCCGTAGGATTCCAGACGGAGTCTGCCTGCAGTCGAAGTTGGGGATGAGGTCCGGCTCCCGTAGGAGTCCGGACAGAGTCTACCTGTAGTCGAGATCGAGGATGAGGTCTGGCTCCCATAATAGTCCAGACGGGGTCTTCTGGCAGTTGAGGTTGGAGATGAAGTCTGGCTCCCGTAGGAGTCCGGACGAAGTCTGCCTGTAGCTGGAGTCGGAGATGAGATTCAGCTCCCGTAGGAGTCCGGTCGAAGCCTACCTGCAATCGAAGTTGGGGATGAGGTCCGGCTCCCGTAGGAGTCCGGACAGAGTCTACCTGTACTTGAGGTCAAGGATGAGGCCCGGCTTTCGTAAGAGTCCGGACGGAATCTTTCGACAGTTGAGGTTGGGGACGAAGTCCGGCTCCCGTAGGAGTCCGGATGAAGTATGCCTGTAGCTGGAGTCGGAGACGAGATCTGGCTCCCGTAGGAGTCCGGTCGAAGCCTACCTGCAATCGAAGTTGGGGATGAGGTCCGGCTCCCGTAGGAGTCTGGACAGAGTCTACCTGTAGCTGGAGTCGAAGATGAGATCTGGCTCCCAAAGGAGTCCGATCGAAGCCTACCTGCAATCGAAGTTGGGGACGAGGTCTGGCTCCCGTAGGAGTTCGGACAGAGTCTACCTGTAGTCGAGGTCGAGGATGAGGCCCGGCTTCCGTAAGAGTTCGGACGGAATCTTCCGGCAGTTGAGGTTGGGGATGAAGTCCGGCTCCCGTAGGAGTCCGGACAGAGCCTTCCTGCAATCGAAGTTGGGGACGAGGTCCGGCTCCCGTAGGAGTCCAGACAGAGTCTACCTGCAATCAAAGTTGGGGATGAGGTCCGACTCCCGTAGGAGTCCAGACAGAGTCTACCTGCAATCGAAGTTGGGGACACGGTCCGACTCCCGTAGGAGTCCGAACAGAGTCTACCTGTAGTCGAGGTCGAGGATGAGGTCTGGCTCCCGTAAGAGTCCGGACGGAGTCTTCTAGCAGTTGAGGTTGGGGACGAAGTCTGGCTCCCGTAGGAGTCCAGACGGAGCCTTCCTGTAATCGAAGTTGGGGATGAGGTCCAGCTCCCGTAGGAGTCCGAACAGAGTCTACCTGCAATCGAAGTTGGGGACGAGGTCTGGCTCCCGTAGGAATCCGGACAGAGTTTACCTGTAGTCGAGGTCGAGAACAAGGTCCGGCTCCCGTAAGAGTCCGGATGGAGTCTTCCAGCAGTTGAGGTTGGGGACGAAGTCTGGCTCCCGTAGGAGTCCGGACGGAGCCTTCCTACAATCGAAGTTGGGGATGAGGTCCGGCTCCCGTAGGAGTCCGGATAGAGTCTGGTAGTTGTGGAAATCTATCGTTGGTGAGGTCCGAGGTAGTTCGGATTGGAGTTGAACCAGGTTGGAAGGAGTCTAGAAGGGATTCGGAGAGCAGCCGACGGTCGTAGGAGGTCGGCTGGCGGCAGAGCTTAGTGAGCGCTTGGGGCGGCTTGATAGACGACTGGGAGAACTCATGTTGAAGGTGTTTGGGGTGGTGCGGTGGGAGTTCATCCGTTGGGAGAGTTCAGTCAGCACCATGGAAATCCGGTTGTTGGAGAAGTCCGGTGAGATACCATCTGGAGTCAAAAGCCGGATGAGTCTTGGGAGGGTCAATCCCGTTGAGAACTTCGGCTGAGGGTATTTTATACCCAACAACAGGGAATAAAGATTTGGCTGTCGTCATAATTCTCCCTGAAGGATCTGGGAGAAGCTTCCTACATCCTAGGGATGAAGATCTATAGGGATTGATCTAAAAGGTTGCTTGGCTTATCCCAGTCCATGTACATTGATACTATGCTGAAGAGGTTCAGCATGGAGAATTCCAAGAAAGGCTATCTACTGATAGGCTATGGAATTTCTCTCTCGAAGAGGGATTGTCCGACAACACCTCAAGAGAGAGAGCGTATGGGTAGAATTCCATATGCTTTGGTAGTGGGATCTATCATGTACGCCATGACATGTACATGACCAGATGTGGCATACTCACTAGGGGTAGTGAGTAGATACCAATCTGATCCAGGGAAGAATCACTGAAAGGTTGTTAAAACCATCCTAAAGTATTTAAAAAATACTAAGGACCAGTGGCTTGTTTATGGTGAATCAAACTTGAGACTTATAGGGTTTACAGACTCTAGTTTCCAGTCTGATCATGATGACAGTAAGAGTGTGTCAGAATTTATTTTTACCCTTAATGGAGGGGCTGTCTGCTGGAAGAGTTTCAAGTAGCACACAGTGGCTGATTCAGTTTGCGAGGCGGAGTATGTCGCTGCATCAAATGCTGCCAAAGAAGCGGTGTGGCTGAGAAAATTGTGAGGTGAAGTAGCACCCTCCCTTGTTGGTCCAGTTCTGCTCTACTATGACAGCTCTGGAGCCATTGCTCAAGTGAAGAAACCAAAGGCACACCAGCGAATGAAGCATATTCTGTGCCGCTACCATCTCATCCGAAAAATCATGGATCGAGATGACGTCGACCTTCAGAAGATCGATGGAAAGGAGAACCTGGCCTACCCATTCACTAAAGCCATTGTGGTGAAGGAGTTCGACGACTTCAAGTCGAAGATGGGTATTAGATACTGCACCGATTGGTTTTAGGCCAAGTGGGAGATTGTTGGGAATAGTGTCCCAAAGCCAATCGTCAGCCTATTAACGATTGTGCTTCTTTTTGTATTAGTATATAAATTATAAATAAATAAAAGTTATTTTGATATTTTCATCACAAATTGTTTCATCTTCTAATGAACTCCTGTGTTGTAGTAAAGTTCTTAGGACTATTTAGACTCGACAAAGGAGGATTTGTCGTTTAGTCCTTAAACAAGTTCGCGACCAAATGATACGTTGTTACCAAGGACAACAACGTTTATCAAGCATAGGTCGTTGTGTGCCATATAGGTTGGTTATCCTCTTAACAAAGGAGTGTGGAGACACTGGTATGGCATACAGGTGATATGTAAGGGTACATCTGCACTGAACGTAACCGACTCTGGAGCTATTTCTACTGTCAAGATTTGCTCTGATGGGATATGGGTATAACTGTCCCTCTGACCTGAGACCGCCACAGTGACTTGCAAGCAACTCACTGTACTTAGGCACTGGACTACCTGAATTTTTAATTCAGTGACGGAAGGCTACTGGGTGTAGTCAAGTACTTGACTTGTCGGTGCGTGTGTCAAGATGGGATTGACCACTCCAGTTCAGGAGCTGTGTACAGTCATGTTTCAATTTAGCAAAATCTTGGCTAGGGTAGTCCTAGTGAGGAGTCACAGGACTGTTTGAGTTGAGCATGACTCGGATGATCTAATCAGGGTTGACAGTTTAACCCTGGGTCATCCTAAACACAGGGGTCAAAAGGGATGAATTATACAATAACCATATTCACGTAGGTTTTGAATGTTGTGATTGTGACTATTCGACCTATCTGGATGTCGGGTACCATTGCTAGATGGTCACTTCGATTAGGACAGGAATTGATTCCTGTGCTACCGACTTAGGATCGAACCTGCGGGGTCACACACATTAGAGGTTCCTATCTGATCTGATGGCTGATGAAGAGTCCTAATGTTTGTGGACTATGAGTCCTACATGTCTGAAACTCTATGATCGAGAATCAAGATTCTCTGATCATGAGTCCCACACATTTTGGGTACCGGGGTTAAGAGTCCCACTGGTTTGGGACTCTTCGATCAAAGTTTCATATCGATGGACTTTGATACCCTATTGCCCATCAGATTTAGACTCAGTATTTATGAGAGATTTAACTAGTGATTTGATCGCTAATTAACTCAATTTGATTGAATAATTATTTTTGGATCAAGTCCAATTGAATTGGATTCAGTTGGGTTTGACCTGATTAGGTTAAGAGTTGACCTAATCGTCGAGATGGTTTGGTCCCTGATTTGATCAGGGGTTGGGCTTAATCAATTCCTGATTTGATTAGAATTTTATTGAGCCTAATTAAGTCTAATTAAGTTAGGTTTAAATTAGTCTAATTGGGCCTAGCTTATTTTAATTAAATTGGTTCAATTAGGTTAGTTTAAAATGAGAAACCACCTTGACCCAAACTCCCTGCGCCACCTGATATCTCTGCACCCATTTATATTCACGAGAAGCAACTTCTCATGAATTTTCTCTCACGCAAAGCCCTTCCCACGCCCCACATTTGTGCGCCATATAGGTGGATAAGGAAGGTTGGTTGGCCATTCAAATTCAAAAGAAACTTTGAATTTAAATGAGCAACCAATCCATGCACCTTGTCCTTATCCTCTTTAGCACCTCATATCTTACACGAGAAAGAGTTTCTCATGAAACCTTTCCACACACAAAGCAGCCACACACCTTCTCTTCACACGCCCAAGTGGATAGGGATGAGTTGGTTTGCATTTGAATTCAAATTTGATTTGAATTCAAATGTGCAACCACTTATCTTTATCCTCTCACGCGGATAAGACACGTTCTACATTGTTTTAAAAAGAGGAGAAGGATGGGGCATGCATAAAATTTTTTGGAGAGAAAGCCTGGTGTGTGAGGAAGTCTTGTACATAAGGTGAAGGTCCAAAACCTTTCGAGAGAAAAAGAAAGAAAAGAAAGAAAAGTGGGTGCAGGGTTTTCAGTGAGTTCCCTAGGGTTTCAGCCTGGGGTTCGGGAAGTGAGAAGGTGAGCTACGAGTGTTGTGAGCCCACCAAATTTTAGGGAGAGTTTCATCAACCTCTCAAGCACACTTTCTGATGATCTGGAGCATCCAAGGAGTCAATAGACATCGATCAAAGGAGTTTGATCAACATCGACCATCGAAAGGGCTCTACAACGAGCTGCACTCGTGAGGAGCCGATCAGATCGAAAGCTTCGTGTGGATGATCCACAGAGGTCAGATATACTGTGTGGCTATATTGTGATAATCAAATCCTCCTGACGGTGATCGAATTACAGTGATCGACTACCCGCATAAAGGTATTGTGTTCTGAACACAGAACAGTAAATTATTTACTGTTCAAATTTGAATTTTAAATTTAAATGCATGCATTCTGTATATCATATTTAGATCCTAGTGTAGGATAAATACATATTAATTAATTAGATTAATTAATAATTTCTGCTGTAAAATAGTAATTTTGAAAAGTTTTAAAATTACCATTTTACCCCTGCACTCAAATTTCGCTTCAGTATGTCCTAGAAGTCAATTTTGACTGACACATTTCATATTTCTAAAATATAATTTTATACTTATTGGGTAGTTATATTACCATTCATGTCTATGTGTCCATGAATCATCCAAGAGATTAATAAGATGATGACACAAATTCTCAAAGAGTTGAGAATTTGAGGCATGTATCATTAATGGTTGATTCTTAAATTGCTCCTGATCATAGGATTATCATAGGGATGGTGATTGATTCGGATAGACCAATGCACAGATCGCTTTCTTCGAACAGATGGATCTCGAGTCTGCAGTGTAGAGACACAAGAGCGAGAGTGTAGGTGGTTGTTAGAGAACAACTAGCATTGAGCGTGACCAACATGAAAAGTGACATGGATGTCTGCTCACTCGTTATTGACTTTCTCAATACTGCAGTTGTATGACTGATCTTTTGATCTGAGATGACACTACTACTCACAGTGAGACTGCTGGAGTTTGATTGACACATCAATATGGGTCTCAATGAGCCCTTGTAGTGGATGTTGGCGACAGTTGATCCACTGTAAGAGTGGGGTGTGCATCAAGATGGGATCTATCGACTCTAATAGAAGGGAGTAGTCTTATAAAATTTAAAGAGGCTGAGTCCTTAAGTCTATGGCTATAGCATTGTGATTGATGGAAAAGAGTTCTATAGAATCATATATGGACTCGAGCTGATTAAATCTATCATATGACTGATGTTAAGATTTGATGATTTATCCATGACCTGCCATCTAGTCGGGACTCACGATAGAGGGACTGTATCATGTGTTAACTGTACCTAGAGATTTATCTTTTATTTTACTGGGTTGCCATTACATACTGTTAGGTATCATTGGTGGATTATGAGACTCACAAGGATCATCTTGATGATCAATGATCCTTGGTGGACAAAGTTGAAATTATTTCAATCCATTGAAAAGTGTTTCAATGATATTATGATAGAGATCATAATATATCTCACTACTAAATAGAATAAAACCTATGGGGTCATACACAAAAGAGGCTTTTGACTGATCAGATGGTTGAATTATGATTATGAATCGTAACAGGTTTTGATTATCAATTTGATTGATAATTGATCCAATGTAAATATTACACTATGTAACTTACTAAAGAGTTAGTAAGTTATAGGAGGATTAATTAATAATAGAATTACTAATTGACTCAATTTGATTGAACAATGGGGCTTGTATCAAATCCAATTTGATTGGATTTAATTTGACTTATTTTGGGATTGATTTGATCAACCCTATAGGGTTATAGGATAACCCCAAAAGGATTGGATGATTAGTTCTAGTTGAATTAGGATTTAAATTTAATTCAATTCTTAATTAGACTAGGATGTATATATTTCTAATTAGACTAAGAATCTTCATTTTCATGCTACACTAAATCCTAATTGGATTAGGATTAAAATTCAGCACCAAGAAAAAATCCAATAGGACTAAGATTCCTCCTCCAATTAGAAGACATCTAATCTAAATTAATTGGGCCTCAAATTAGATTTAAATTTTTATTTATTTGAGTCTAATCAAGTCTTAATATGATTAAAATTTATTGGTATTTTATTCAGATTAAAATAGCAATTTAATCAAGAGTCCCATGTCCTTAAACTTCCTTGATTCCATGCGCCCACGCCACCTTGTATTTGTGCGCCAAAAGCCCAAGCCCCCTACCAGGTTTTAATGCCCACTTTTTCCTCCTTTTTATCATGTAAGAAAGAAGGTTTTCCTCCTTTAATCCCATGAGAAAGTGGGCTTGGATCTGGGTATGGGCGGCATCCAAAAATTGCAAGAGTCCATGAATTCTTGGACTCTATTTCCTAACCAAACTCTAACTCATCTTATGCCTATAAATTCACCACCTCTTGGGACATTGAAGAGTAGATTTCTATCAGATTATGACACCCAAAAGAGAGATCTTGTGTGTGGAGAAAAATAAAAAAAGGGGGGATGGTGAAGAAGTCTTGGCATGAGGTAAGGTATGAGTTCCTATATCTCTTCTTTCTTACACAACCAATTGTTGGTTGTATCGGACATCCTCCTCTATCCCTCTTGTCCATGTTTGGACATGGATGTCTCCTCTTCTTTTTATCCAAAAGTTGGATAAAAATTATTACATCTCTATTGCAGAGATTTGATGCATGGATTTTAGGAAAAAAAAAGAAGAAAGGGTTCTTCTCATGATCTCTAGCGTAGAGATCAGGATCCTCCTACATCTTCTAATTCTCTAAGAGTGTCTTAGGAGAAAAGAAGATTTTCAACCATCAAGATGCGATCTCTGCAAGAGAGCTAGCATCCTAGTGCGATCTCTGAAATCTTTTGCCACCAGCCTTGTCTTATAGGACTCCACCTGGCCATCTGCTCCAATCTTCTTTTTGAAGATCCATTTATAGCCTATTGGGGCCACACCCTCAAGCGCATCAACCAAAGTCCAAACTTGGTTGGTATACATGGAGTCCATTTTAGATTTCATGGTATTAAACCATTTGTCAGAGTCGCTACTCATGACAGCTTTCGAATAGGTTGTAGGATCATCATTTTCAATGATGTGGGATGTATTGTCATTGTCAATGATAAATCCATATCTTAGTGGTACATTATGCACTCTATTTGATCTTCAGAGAGGAGGTGTGTGTAGTGGCTATGCCTCAACGATAGACACATCTAGTAGAGAATCGGTTTTGTAAATCTTGAATGGGTTGTAGATTTTGAACTTTCATAAGTTCAACAAACCTCCCACTGCCTCCTTCTTGGATAAACTCTTTCTCCAAGAAAACGGTATGCCTACTAACAAACACCTTTTGTTGAGTAGGATGGTAGAAATAGTATCATATACTCTCCTTAGGATAATCCATAAATATATATTTTTCTGATCTAGCATCCAGCTAATGTCTATCAATATTTTTCACATAAGTCAGACAATCTCAAATCTTAAGATGCTTAAGACTGGGTCTCTTTCCTTTTCATATCTCATATGGAGTGCTAGAAATAGATTTAGAAGGTACTTTATTTAAGACATATGCTGTAGCCTCGAGAGCATATCTCTAGAAGGATATTGAAAAATTTGTAAAACACATCATGGACCGCACCATATATAATAAGGTATGATTCTTCCTTTCTACAATTTTATTTAATTATGGAGTATAAGGAGGTGTCCATTGAGAGAGTATTTTATTTTATTTTAGATAATCGAGAAACTCACTGGATAAGTATTCTCCTCCTCAATTAGATCGAAGAGTTTTAATATTTTTATCAATTTATTTTTCAACCATTCTTTGATACTCTTTAAATTTATCAAAAGTTTCGGATTTGTATTTTATCAAATACACATATCCAAACCTAGACCTATCATCAGTAAATGTGATGAAGTAAGAGTACCAACTTTTTACTTGAGTCAACATTGGACCACATACATCAGTATGTACAAGGTCCAATATGTCACTCGTCCTTTCTTCATGTCTAGTAAATAGAATTTTGGTCATTTTTCTCATGAGACAAGATTCACAAGTTCTATATGATTCAAAATCATAAAGATCAAAGAATTTATCTTTGTATAACTTGTTAATTCTTGACTCATTTATATAACCAAGTCGGCAGTACCAGAGGTATTTGACATTCACATTATCTCTCTTTCTTTTCTTCATATTATCAATAGGAAGTGTTGGGTATAAAATACCCTCAGCCGAAGTTCTCAACAGGATTGACCCTCCCGGGCTTGTCCCCGACTCCGGCTGCAGACGAACTCCATCCCCGACTCTGGCTGCAGACGGGCTCTGCCCGGACTCTACGGGAGCCGGGCTCTGTCACCAATTCCGACCACCGGTAGGCTCCGTCTGGACTCCTACGGGAGCCAGACTTCACCCCGACTTTGATTGCAGGTGAACTCCGCCCGGACTCCTACAGGAGCCGGGCCTCGTCCCCGACTTCGGCTGCAAGCGGACTCCGCCCGGACTCCTACGGGAGCCGGGCTCTGTCGCCAACTCCGACCACCGGTAAGCTCCGTCCGGACTCCTACGGGAGCCGGACTTCGCCCCGACTTTGATTGCAGGTAAACTCTGCCCAGACTCCTACGGGAGCCGGGCCTCATCCCCGACTCCGGCTGCAGATGAACTCCATCCCCGACACCGGCTGCAGACGGGCTCCGCCCGGACTCCTACGGGAGCCGGGCTCTGTCACCAACTCCGACCATCGGTAAGCTCCGTCCGGACTCCTACTGGAGCCGGACTTCGTCCCGACTTTGATTGCAGGTAAACTCCGCCCGGACTCCTACGGGAGCCGGGCCTCATCCCCGTCTCTGGCTGCAGATGAACTCCATCCCCGACTCTGACTGCAGACGGGCTCCGCCTGGATTCCTACGGGAGCCGGGCTCTGTCACCAACTCCGACCACCGATAGGCTCCATCCGGACTCCTACGGGAGCCGGACTTCGCCCCGACTTTGATTGCAGGTGAACTCCGCCCGGACTCCTACGGGAGCCAGGCCTCGTCCCCGACTCTGGCTGCAGACGGGCTCCGCCCGGACTCCTACGGGAGTCGGGCTCTGTCACCAACTCCGACCGTCGGTAAGCTCCGTCCGGACTCCTACGGGAGCCGGACTTCGCCCCGACTTTGATTGCAGGTGAACTCCGCCCGGACTCCTACAGGAGCCGGGCCTCATCCCCGACTCCGACTGCAGACGAGCTCCGCCCAGACTCCTACGGGAGCCGGGCTCTGTCACCAACTCCGACCACCGGTAAGCTCCGTCTGGACTCCTACGGGAGCCGGACTTCGCCTCGACTTTGATTGCAGGAAAACTCTACCCGGACTCCTATGGGAGCCGGGCCTCATCACCGACTCCAGCTGCAAACGAACTCCGTCCCCAACTCTGGCTGCAAACGGGCTCTGCCCGGACTCCTACGGGAGCCGGGCTCTGTCACCAACTCCGACCACTGGTAGGCTCCGTCCGGACTCCTACGGGAGTCGGACTTCGCCCCGACTTTGATTGCAGGTGAACTTCTCCCGAACTCCTATGGGAGCCAGGCCTCGTCCCCGACTCCAGTTGTAGACGGGCTCCGCCCGGACTCCTACGGGAGCCGGGCTCTGTCACCAACTCCGACCGTCGGTAAGCTCCGTCTGGACTCCTACGGGAGCCGGACATCGCCCCGACTTTGATTGCAGGTGAACTCTGCCTGGACTCCTACGTGAGCCGGGCCTCGTCCCCGACTCCGACTGCAGACGGGCTCCGCCCAGACTCCTACGAAAGCCGGACTCTGTCACCACCTCCGACCACCGGTAAGCTCCATCCGGACTCCTACGGGAGCCGGACTTCGCCCCGACTTTGATTGTAGGTAAACTCCGTGCCGGACTCCTACGGGAGCCGGGCCTCGTCCCCAACTCCGATTGCAGACGGACTCCGCCCGGACTCCTATGGGAGCCGGGCTCTGTCACCAACTCTGACCATCGGTAAGCTCCGTCCGGACTCCTACGGGAGCCGAACTTCACCCCGACTTTGATTGCAGGTAAACTCCGCCCGGACTCTTACGGGAGCCGAGCGTTGTCTCCGGCTCCGACGGCAAGCGGACTCCGCCCGGAATCCTATGGGAGCCGGGCTCTGTCACCAACTCCGACCGCCGGTAAGCTCCGTCTGGACTCCTACGGGAGCCGGACTTCGCCTCGACTTTGATTGCAGGTGAACTCCGCCCGGACTCCTACGGGAGCCGGGCCTCGTCTCCAACCTCGGCTAGAGGAAGACCTCGTCCGGACTCTTACTGGGGTCGGACTTCAGGCTCCTCTCAAGTGGATAACTAACCACCAGACATTCCAGCCGAACTTCAGCCGACGGGTCTGCACTCCCTGGCGTGACACAGCAACAGGCACGATCCTGCTCCACTTCCTACGATGGATCCCGCACGGCTCCACTATTCCCTGGCAGACCGCTATGACGGCCACTACCCTGCTCCACTTCCTACGACAGATCCCGTGCGGCTCCACTATTCCCTGGCAGACCGCTATGATGCCCACGATCCTGCTCCACCTCCTGTAACGGATACTGCGCGATTCTTCCATCCTCTGGCAAGTCACGACAACGGACGCCCTTCCACTCCCTGCGGCAGATTCCACGTGGCGCGCTACAGTGAGGGCCACGGGCCCACTCCACTACTCCTCGTAACAAATTCCTCCTGACTATGGGCGGCCCACTACCAGACGGTTATGAACGTCGCTATCAGTCTGTTGCACCCTCCGCCTATAAAAGGGGGGACCCCAGATACGTTACTCTATAAGCTCCATTTACCATCTCAAAACTCTGCTAAAAATTTTTCGTTCGAGCACTCCATTCTTGTTGAGGCAGAGAACTGACTTGAGCATCGGAGGGTCTTGCTGGAGCAACCCCACCTCCGGTTTAGACTTCTTTTGCAGGTCCCAGTGGCGACCGCGACTCCCTCGACCCCAGCTTCTCCGGCGCAGGCGGATTTTTGCACCAACAGGAAGTATATTATCATTAAGTGAAAGAAACAAAAGATCATTATCAATATAAGTATTTCTATAATATTCGTTAGAATTCAAAATCATAAGGATCAAAGAATTTATCTTTGTATAACTTATTAATTCTTGACTCATTTATATAACCAAGTCGGCAGTACCAGAGGTATTTGACATTCACATTATCTCTCTTTCTTTTCTTCATATTATCAATATGAAGTATATTATCATTAAGTGAAAGAAACAAAAGATCATTATCAATATAAGTATTTCTATAATATTCGTTAGAAAAATATATAGAACAACCATTGTTCTTTACTTTTATTTCAAAATCTTGTTCTAATAATAATAGTATAGAAATAATATTTCTAACAATATTAGGGATATAATAACAGGTCTTCAGTTCTAAAATTTTGTCCGAAGGTAACTTCAAAACCCTGGTTTCTATGGCTTTGGCTTGAATGGATTCTCCACTAGCATCGAATAGCTCGAAGTTATCTTTATTCAGACTCTTTATTTTCTACAGACCCTGTAATGACTTGCAAAGATGTGAACTACAGGTGGTATCTAATACCCAAGAATCTGAAAATAAAATACTTAATGATAAGTTAGTTTGTATCATATACAAATTTTTAGCAATATTTGCTGGTTTTACGGTTGCAAGGTATTCCTTGCAATTTCTCTTCCAGTGACCCTCCTCGCCACAATGATAGCAAGTACCTTTGACGAAGACCTTCTTCATCTTCTTCTTGGAGATGCCAGCCTTAAGATTCATCTTTTTCTTAGAACCCTTCTTGCCCTTCTTCTTGTTGAACTTATTGACAACAAAAATCAAAGCTTTTTTGCCCTTAAAATGGCTCTCTACTATTTTCAACATGTTCAGCAGCTCATGCAGGTTAGTGTTCAGTTTGTTCATATGGTAATTTATGACAAACTGAGAGAAAGAGTCAGAAAGAGACTACAGGATCAAATCCTGACTCAGTTCACCGTCCATGGCAAAGCCCAGTTGTCCCAGACGAATGATCAAATCAATCATCTTTAGGACATGCATATGCACAGAGGTGCCTTCAGTCATGCGGGCACGGAATAACTACTTAGATATCTCATATCTAGCAGTTTTAATTTATTCTCCATACAACTCCTTAAGATTAAAGAGTATAAAAAGAACATCCATGTCCTCATGCTGCCTCTGAAGCTCATTGCTCATCGAGGCGAGCATGATGCATTTGACAGCCACACTATCCTCTTTTCATATCTTGTATGTGGTCCTTTCCTTCTCGAAAGCATCTTCTTCGATCGTATCGGGTACAGGTGTATCCAGAATGTAGGAGACTTTCTCCTTTATGAGAACTATTCTCAAGTTTCTTAACCAGTCGACGTAGTTTGGTTCGATCAATTTATTTATATTTTGTATGTCCCTAAGTGATAGTGAGGATATCATATGTGTAGTTAATCTATAATGACAAGAACATAATATAAGTGGACAACTCATGATGACATGCACAACTAGATTAGGACTTTTGTCTAATTATGTCTCCCACTATTTTATCGAACTTCATAGCCCTTGTTGGGTATAAAATACCCCCCAACCAAAGTTCGTGCCAGGAGTGACCCTCCCAGGACTCTGCCGGCGTCCGACCTTGGGCGACATCTTTTCGAACCTCTCCGACGGTCGAGCTTCCGTAATATTCCCAAGTTCCCCCGACGGACGAACTCCTACCGCATCTCCCGGGCTTCCCCAGCGATAAGCTTCTTCGGTTGTCCATCAGGCTGCACCTAGTGCTCTCTGGATTCTACTATCGGCCGACCTCCTACAAGGGTCAACCGTTCTCCGGACCCCTTCCGGATCTTTTTCGACAGGACTCGATCGAGTCCAATCTGAATTTCTTCCAGAACTATGTTAGTTCGCCAGTGGTCGAACTTTCCCAACAGCAGATTTCCATGACAGACGGGCTCCATCCAAGTTTCTACGGTGGTCAACCACCTTCTGGGTTTCATCCGGGCTCCTACGGGAGCCGGACTTCTTCTCCGAACTCCTACTGCAGGTAGACTTCGTCCGAGCTCCTACGGGAGTTGGACTTCAGTCCTGAACTCCCATTGCAAGTAGACCTCATCCGAATTCTTACAAGGGCCAGACTCCGAGCCCCCACCACAAGCGATCTACACTGAGCTTCTGCTACAAGCGATCTACTCCGAGCCCCCACCACAAGTGGTCTACACCGAGCTTCTGCTACAAGCGATCTACTCCAAGCCCCCACCATAAGCGGTCTACACTGAGCTTCTGCTACAAGCGATCTACTCCGAGCTGCTACTACAAGAGGTCTACTTCAAATTTCTACTACGAGCGATCCGCACTGGATTTCTACTGTAAACCTCCACCCGAGCTTCCCTTGTGAAAGAATTCCTTCCGGACTTCTATTGCAGGCAGGCTTCGACCGAGCTTCCTCAACAAAGATCCCCATCCGGACTTCTACGGGAACCAGACTCTGATCGAACTTCTCTAGCGGGCAGATTCCGGACGAACTCCTACAACGCACGGGCCCCAACAGCTGAACCCCTCTAGTAGAAAGCCCCTGACCGAGCTTCTATAGTGGATGACCTTCGCCTGTAGTACTAGCGCCCTAGGCACCCAACGATAGAAAGCTCGCCAGCAACATCCCAGCTCCTCTCAGGTGGAGAGCTACCCCTCTTCACCAAATATCCCAACCGAGCTTCGGTCGACAGGCCTGGACTCCCTAACAGGCCACAGTAATGGCCGCGACTCTGCTCCACTTCCTATAACAGATCCCGCGCAGCTCCATCATGCTCTGGCAAGTCACAACTATGGATATCACTCCACTCTCCATAGCAGGCTCCATGTGGCAGGCCACGATGATGGCCATGACTCCACTCCACTACTCTCCATAACAAACTCCTCATGGCCCCGAACGGCCCACTACCGGGTGGTTACAGACATCGCTGTCAATCTGTTACGCCCTCCACCTATAAAAAGGGACCCCCAGATAAGTTATTTTCTAAGCTCTAATCTCTATCTAAAAACTCTGCTAAAATTTTCATTCGAGCACTCCATTCTTGCTGAGGCAGAGAACTAACTTGAGCGTCGAAGGATCTTGCTGGAGCACCCCCACCTCCGGTTTAGACTTTCTTTGGAGGTTCCGGCGACGACCGCGACTCCCTCGACTCCAGCTTCTCTAACACCGGTAAATTTTTGTACCAACAGGATTGGCGCTAGAGGAAGGGCCTGTGTCTTCGCAGTACCATTGTTCTTAAAGGAGCGCTCAACGGGACCATCTCCGATCATCTACTCTGACATCTCCTCCTCCGGTTGCCTGCATGATCTCCACCTGATGCCTCCCCGAAGGGCATCCACCAGGTGGTCAACGGCCTCCGTGGCCAGATCTCAGCGAGCTCCGCAAGCCCTGACCTCATCTACAGATTCCCAGGCTCCTCTTCCTCCAAAGACGGTGGTCGGCATGGAGCAGCCTGATAATCGGCCAACGATCGGTTTTGCCAACACCATCTCAGGGAAATCCCGATGGAGAACAACCGACGTATTGGCCGGACCTCCCAAGCGACAAAGGGTTGAGAAATCCATAACCTTTACTGAGGAAGATGCTCGAGGAGTTCAATTTCCTCATAACGATGCGGTTGTAGTTTCTTTAAATATAGCTAATTACGATGTGCGCCGCATTCTTGTCGATAATGGAAGTTCGGCCGATATTTTGTTCTACGATGCATTCTCAAAAATATCCGTTCTGGATGATCATTTAAGGTCGGTGAACTCCCCACTGGTAGGGTTCACGGGTGATGCCATGCCCGTGGAAGGAATGGTAACCCTGACTGTGGTTGCAGGTCGATTTCCAAAACAATCCAAGGTGTGAGTGGACTTCCTGGTGGTAAAGGCATCGTCCGCCTATAACGCAATACTCGGCCGATCCGGCCTTAACGCCCTTCAAGCTGTGGTGTCGACCTACCATTTAAAGTTGAAATTTCCTATGGGTCAGGGGGTTGGAGAGGTCAGAGGAGATCAAGCCTTGGCGAGACACTGCTACAGCATAGCCTTGCAAAGAAGTGACCGATCTGACCTCTATCCGATTGATGAATTGGATGCCCGCGATGACCTTACTGAGGAAAGGGGCGAGCCAATTGAAGATCTTGTTTCGGTTCCTTTGAATGATGGGAATAAAGAGCATGTGGTGAAGATCGGCTCCAACCTGGGGGAACAGGTGCGGGCGCAACTCATTGATTTTCTACAAAAGAATACGGATGTTTTTGCTTGAGTTCCGATGGACATGTCGGGGATCGATGCAGAGGTCATGGAACATCGTTTGGCCGTTGATCCAAAGCATCGATCGACGAAAGAAAAAATCTGAGGTCATGCACCAGAAAGGCAAAAGGCGATAGCCGAGGAAGTGGATAAACTCCTGAAGGTTGGATTCATTAGAGAAGTCAACTATCCTGATGGGATTTCCAATGTGGTCCTCGTCAAAAAGACAAACGGCAAGTGGAGGATGTGTATAGACTTCAAAAAGCTGAATAAAGTCTGCCCAAAGGACAGCTATCCTCTGCCCAGAATTGATCAACTGGTGGATGTAACCTTGGGCTATGAGCTTCTCACCTTCATGGATGCGTTCTCCGGCTATAATCAAATCAAAATAGCTCCAGAAGATGAGGAAAAGACTGCTTTCATTACTAACCGTGGTCTTTACTATTACAGGGTCATGCCTTTCGGCCTCAAAAATGCAGGTGCGACCTATCAGCGGCTAGTGAACAAAATCTTCAAAGAGCAGATCGACCGCAACATGGAGGTCTACGTGGATGACATGCTCGTGAAAAGCAAATCCTCAACGAACCACATCGCCGACCTTGAGGAGACCTTCGGTGCCCTCCGAAAATATAAGATGAAGCTGAACCCAACTAAGTGTGCTTTCAGAGTGACCTCGGGTAAATTCTTGGGCTTCATGGTATCGAGGCATGGAATTGAAGCCAATCTGGAGAAGATTTGTGCCATCCAGGAGATGGCCGCCCTGAAGTCGATAAAAGATGTTCAGCGCCTTACAAGGAGGGTGGCAGCTCTGAATCGCTTTGTTGCGAGGTCAGCCGAACGGTGCTTACCCTTCTTCCAAACCCTCAAGCAGCCGAAGAACTTCTGTTGGATCACTGAATGCCAACAAGCATTCGAAGAACTAAAGAACTACCTCAGCTTGCCTCCGCTATTGACGAAGCCTGAGCCCAGGAAGGAGTTGTTCTTGTACCTGGCGGTCTCCCCTATGGCTCTCGCAGCAGTTCTTGTTAAGGAAGAAACAAAAATTCAACGACCAATCTACTACATCAGTCGCACGTTGAGAGATGCCGATCTTACTTTCAAGGGCACACCATAACGTTACTCACCGACCAGCCGATTAAGGTGATTCTACACCAGACGGATACTTCTGGGAGGATAGCGAAATGGATGATCGAGCTCACAGAATTCGACATCAACTATCAACCTCGATCGGCAGTAAAAACCCAGATATTGGCAAACTTTATAGTGGAGTGCACTATCCCGGAGGAGGCCGAACCTGAACAAGGTGAAACTGACAGCCTGAAGTCCCGATCGAATTCCTCTGAAGAAGAAGCAAACCTCCCTGATTGCTTTTGGGCCCTCTATGTGGATGGATCCTCCAACATGTCGGGTGCAGGCACGGGCCTGATCTTGATCAGTCCGGAGGGGATCGTCGCAGAGTACGCACTGCGCTTCGAATTCCCCGCAACGAACAATGGAGCAAAATATGAAGCTCTGATCGCAGGATTGAGGATCGCCAAAGAATTAAGAGTAGATCGGCTCCAAATTTATAGTGACTCCCAATTGGTGGTGGGACAAGTCAGTGGAAACTACGAAGCACGGGAGGACAGCATGGCCAAATATCTTGAAAAGGTAAAGGAGATCGTCCCCACCTTTAGTAGCTTCAATATCAAGCAGATTCCAAGAACGAAAAATATCAGGGCCGATCTCCTCTCCAAGTTGGCTACACTGGCTCCGGCTGAACTACCCAAGGAAGTCCTCTTTGAAGTTCTGAAGTGCTCAAGTATAGAAGAATCATGGCTCGTGATGGAAATCGGCCATGAACCCAGTTGGATCGACACACTGGTGGCATATATTAGGGATGGGGTTCTTCCTCATGATGCAAAAGAAACTCGGAAGCTCAAAAATCAAGCCTCCCGATATATCCTTTATGAGGACAAATTGTACAAGAGGTCATACTCTTTGCCCCTTTTAAAATGTCTCCGACCTTCGGAAGCTGACTACGCCTTATGGGAGGTGCATGAAGGAATCTGTGGAAGCCATCTGGGGGCTAGATCCTTATCCCACAAGTTGCTCCGACAAGGGTATTACTGACCGACAATGTACCGTGACTCCATTGAATACGTCAGAAAGTGTGACATCGGTCAGAGATATGCTAACATCCAAAGACAGCCCGCTTCCGAACTCACACCCTTAAGCGCCCCATGGCCGTTCATGCAATGGGGAATGGATATCCTTGGACCTTTTCCTATGGCGTCAGGGCAAAGGAAGTTCCTCTTGGTAGCGATTGACTATTTCACCAAGTGGGTTGAAGCCGAACCGTTGGCAAAAATCACAGAAGCTAAAGTGCAAGACTTCGTCTGGAAGTCAATCATTTGCAGGTTCGGCCTACCGAGAACCCTAATTACTGATAATGGACGACAATTTACAGAAGCGAGGTTTGCTGGATTTTGTGAGGACCTAAACATCTCCCACAACTTCACATCGGTAGCCCATCCTCAGGCCAATGGCAAAGTTGAAGTGACCAACAGAACTCTGCTACAAGGAATCAAGGCAAGGCTCGAAAGGGCTAAGGAAACTTGGGCGGACGAACTTTATCATGTGTTGTGGGTGTACCGAACTACCCAAAGACTGCCCACGGGGGAGACCCCCTTTGCTCTAGCCTTCGGAACGGAGGCTATTATCCCAATTGAGCTCAAACTCCCGTCAGCATGAGTCGTGGCATTCAACGAGCATCATAATTCACAGGGTCTTAAAGCCAACCTCGACCTGATATAAGAAAAGCGGGAGGCAGCTCAAGTTCAGATAGGAGCTTACAGATAGAAGTCGCCCGCTACTACAACTTTCGGGTCAAAAATAAAGTCTTTAGAGCTGGAGACCTAGTGCTTCGACGAGCCGCTGTCTCGCAATCTCAGGATCAAGGGAAGCTTGTTCCAAACTGGGAAGGCTCGTACAAAGTCAAGGAGGTAGTCCGGCCCGAAACATACTACCTCAGAGAACTCAAGGGAGTAGACCTCCCGTGACCATGGAGCTCAGAAAATCTATGAATGTATTACCGATAACTTTAAATAAAAGTTTTATATTCACATGTCTTCTCTCTTGGCACGAGCTTATATCAACAGGACAATTGAAACTAACCGTGTCAGGAATAGGAGGACAACCTCATCTCGACACAATCGAAGGCCTGGTTCTCCTTAGACCAGATGGGGGGAGAGGCCCTACAACGCCCTTATGTGCCCCCACAGCCCTGTTAGGGACAGGAGGAGAACATCACCCTAACATGAGCAAAGTCGAAGGCCCGGTTCTCCTTAGACCGGATGGGGGGAGAGGTCCTACAACGCCCTTATGTGCCCCCACAGCCCTATTAGGGATAGGAGGAGAACCTCGCCCTAACATGAGCAAAGTCGAAGGCCCGATTCTCTTTAGACCAGATGGGGGGAGAGGCCCTACAACGCCCTTATGTGCCCCCACAGCCCTGTTAGGGACAGGAGGAGAACCTCGCCCTAAAATGAGCAAAGTTGAAGGCCCGATTCTCCTTAGACCGGATGGGGGGAGAGGCCCTACAATGCCCTTATGTGCCCCCACAGTCCTGTTAGGGACAAAAGGAGAACCTTGCCCTAACATGAGCAAAGTCGAAGGCCCGGTTCTCTTTAGACCGGATGGGGGGAGAGGCCCTACAATGCCCTTATGTGCCCCCACAGTCTTGTTAGGGACAAGAGGAGAACCTCGCCCTAACATGAGCAAAGTCGAAGGCTCGGTTCTCCTTAGATCGGATGGGGGGAGAGGCCCTGCAATGCCCATATGTGCCCCCACAGCCCTGTTAGGAACAGGAGGAGAACCTCATCCTAACCTGAGCTAAACTCGACTACATCAGGAATAGGAGGAGAACCTCATCCTGATGCCAACTAAGATCCGGTCATTCAAGACCAGATAAGAAAAAGAAAACCTTCTCGATGGCCCCTCCGTGCTCCCGCGACCCTGTTAAGAGCAGAGGGAAAACCCTCACTCAAGAAAAGAAAAAGAAAAAGGGGGGAAGTTAAAAAGGAAAGCGAAGAACTACACCAGCGACAAATGAAAAACAAATTATGTCAATGATACAGGGGATCTTGTCTCAGCGAGGATGGGGATTCTTATAAAAAATTCCCAGTCTCCAAGAGGGCTCTCAACACAGATCGAGGATAAGACAGCTTCCTCAAGATGATGAGAAGTTCGGACCCCCAAGCTCGAACTCCGAAATGAAGCATCAAACTCGAGTGGCCCCGGACAAATTCATGGCCATAAACAAAAGGGATAGGTCAATGCGACGATGATTGGGTATCTTCGAATGACATCGATATCGAGTAAGGCAAAAATCGAAAGAAATTCAGCAAACGGCAACTCAACACATGAGTAGAAGAGGTAATGGAAAATTTTCTTTTCATTTCATTAACTAAGTATGCATTACAAATCCCTTAAGGCCGGAAAAGAAAGATGACAAGAAAAGCAAGCCAATGCGGCGACGACTAGGAACCTTCAGACAACATCGACATCAAACGAGACAAAAAAAATAATAAATAAATAAAAGAAGTTCGGTGGACGATAATTTGATACAAAGTACGGACAAGGTAACAAAAAATCTCCTTTTCATTTTCGATTAACAAGATATACGTGACAAAGCCCTGAAGGCCAAGGAAAGAAGAACAATACTACAAGACCTGAAAGGAATACATTAGAGACCGCTTCAAGCTTTCGACTTCTCCTTCCAGTCCCATCTTTCTCAGCAGTATTTCCCAGTATGCATGATGAACCCGTCGACTCTCACCCTTCGCCTCGTTCTGCCCCATTGTCGAAACCCTAACCCTAAGGGGAAAAGGGGGGATAGAACTCAAGGGGCGGCAGCGGCGATGGCGGCGGCAATGATGGCCTGCATCAAGAAGAACTGGAAATACCCTGGAGGCCACAGTAATGCCAGAGGCATGCACCACCACCGTGTTCTCTCCGACAATTACCATCCTAGGTACTTCGATGAGGTCGGCATGTGCTACTTCCATCGCCCCCGCAACAAGTCATACTGTTTCACCGTCAGCACTGACCGCCTCTGGTCCCTCGACCCCGATGACGTCAAGACAGGCCGGGGCGACAGGCCTGGACTTCCTGGAAGGCCACAGTAATGGCCGTGACTCTGCTTCACTTCCTATAACGGATCCCGCGCGGCTCCATCATGCTCTGGCAAGTCACGACAACGGACATCACTCCACTCTCCATAGTAGGCTCCATGTGGCAGGCCACGGTGATGGCCACGACTCCACTCCACTACTCTCCGTAACAAACTCCTCATGGCCCCGAATGGCCCACTACCGGGTGGTTACAGACGTCGCTGTTAATCTGTTACGCCCTCTGCCTATAAAAAGGGACCCCCAGATATGTTATTCTCTAAGCTCTAATCTCTATCTAAAAACTCTGCTAAAATTTCCGTTCGAGCACTCCATTCTTGTTGAGGTAGAGAACTGACTTGAGCATCGGAGGGTCTTGTCGGAGCACCCCCACCTTCGGTTTAGACTTTCTTTGCAGGTCCCGACGGCGACCGCGACTCTCTCGACTCCAGCTTCTCCGACGTCGGTGGATTTTTGCATCAACAGCCCTTAATTATAAAAATCAAGAAACATACTAATATTTCTTAGTGGGATTGAGATCTCTATTCCTCACAAATATCTTGTGGATAGCATAACAAGCATTCATGAGTTCAAGAGTAGGTAACTCTTTACTAATTATACTTATACAATTCTCAATATTTTTCTCTCTTGCCTCTAGATCACATATAGTCTTGTGGATAATATAACAAACTATAGTATTCTAGTTAAGTTAACCCTTCAATCCCATATGGTCATACTTAAAACAATACTATCCTTATGGATAACACAACAAAGCAATACTATTCAAATATGCCATAAGCATCAATATACACTTAGTCAACATCATATCAATTTCTATAGTAAGCCTTATAGATAGCACAACAAGCTCATTAAGATCTTGACATACTCTATTGATCAAGTTTGAAGGAAGGTCCTTGTAATATCTACATCACTAATCAATCTAAGTTCGAAATTCAATAAGATCAAATTGGCCAGATCAATAGGTGGGAGGCTCCCCGTAGCTTTTCTTAGACACCAATAAAGTTGGCCAGGCCAGCATACGGACCTAATTAGAAAATCACCTTTCATACTTTTCTCGACACCAATTGATCAAATGAATTCAACATTTGAATTGAAAGTGAATCTTAAAATTACAACTTAATATAATTTTTAAGAGGATCTTGAAACTAGTCTTGGTACATCCTAACTACAACTACATAAAATGTGCTAAACATATTATGTAATTCGACATGCATCTACAAGTCATAATAGCAATCATATAATCATGCCAAAAAAAGCATATAAGGGTGCAAAAGTGTTGGGTTCTGACCACACAGTGGAAAGTGATTTTTAAAATTTTAAAATCAAACAGGTCAATAGCTTTAACATATAAAACTATCGAGTCAAAATCTAAATCCTAGAATCACCTTGCCGATGTCAATCAAAACAAAACAAGCATGCAAAAAAGGAATAAAATTTTTAATTTCACCAAAATGATAATGTGGCACATTGCTGATCTCCATGAGACTCCAAAATTGAAGTCCTCCAATAGTGATCCACACGGAAGTTGGCCAAGATCCTTCATAACCGATGTGCCACTGCAACCTTGTCTTCTCAAAAACACTACCGACTTTGAACTCAAGAAACAATCACGTCAAAGCCCAGTCGCCTCCAAACTTACCACCAAGATCATGCCAAGAAGACACTCTTCAGATGTCTTAGGACATAGAATTTGATTTTTGATTCCATCATATGAAAAAACCAAACCTTAGGGCACACTAACAACACTTGCTAATTCTCTCACCACCCTTCTTACAACTTTTGCCACTCAATTTTTCCTTACCTTTTTTTCAATTTTTTTTTAAAATTTTTTCTCTAATTTACATGCCACTTATCTCTGGTTTCAACCCAAAATCCTAGCACTTGGGCCATATGGGATGTCCCATATATATAAGGGACCAAGAGATGTGAGATGGGACCAAGGGGCGCCAACCTTCGGCACTCCACTTTCTCACCTAGTGAATAAATTCACCTTATGGAATTATGGTGCAAGATAGTCTTCACATAGAAGGACTCTCCCTCTTCTATGTGCCATAAAAATTTCATCTTAAATTGGCAACAAATCATAAGAATTCTGATTGATTATTTAAGGCAACGCGTTAAAATAAGAGCCTTCATGAAGAAAGACTCTTCATCTTCACATGCTAAAATGAGTGGGACAGCATTTATTTTTTGGTGTGGTATTTGGTGGGCATAGACGAGTCCTTCTCCACTTGAAACTATTTCAAGTTTGATAAGAATCCAATCAAGATAGACCCAATCCTATTAGGTCAAAGACAACTAGTGTAGGTTAGCTCAAACACTTTTATCTAAACCAATTTTGGAACTTGGGTTAATACAATATGCTAGCATATGAAATTAACCCTTAAAATTTATATTAAACTCTAACTAAATCAGACCAAGGCTAAATCTCAAAGTGTGTGACCCATTGGATTCCAAATCTAGCCAGCAGTGAACTAAGACTTTCAACGTAACCCTAATCCGATTAGATTAGGTCACCCGAAGAGTCTCAATCAACTAGAACTCTTCCTAATTGATTTTAAAATTAAACTCTTTTAATTTTGTTGAGTCCATAAGTTAAGATTGACGTCTAGCAATGTGTTATGACTACCTAAAAGATTTAAAATTTTGATAAAAAATTATCAAAATACTCTTCAATGGCAAGTTATCGTGTAATTTCAATCTTTTAGGCAAACAACATCCCACATGAGCTGTGGGTATGAAAATATATCAAACTCAATCACTTATCTTTATGTATCTCGATCAAAAGGTAATGATTCAGTTGATAATAAACTAGAAACTCTTTTCTAATTATCATCTTGCTTTGACCAAAGACTTCTAGAATCATCGACCTATAAGATCACATAGGATGTTCGCTCTTCTTATTAGGAGTGACTGATCCTTTATTGATCACTCACAACCTTTATATATATTTTATCATATTCAGAACACTACATATAAGGATTAAAGAACTAAGTTAGAAAATGAACCAAAATATGGATCCATATACATAAGGTACAGTGGCGATCTCAGGTCAAAAGATTACTTACACAACTCCCACTAGACAATCATCAGTTGACATATAAATAAGACTCCATCTGATGTTCTCTCATAGGTCTATTCAGTAAACTCATTCTCTAATGAGCACTCATATTCTTGTATTAGTGTCACCACACAAGTGGTTGTGAGATCAACCACCCTCATTTTTGAGCACACATAGGACATGCCAGTCTTACCGATATCGTTGATCCCTAACTCAATGAACCAATGACTAAAAATATTTTAGGTCATGACTATCAAGGATTTAGATCTCACTGGCATGATCTCATCATGGCCCTAAAATCATTATCCAGACCTATGAGATTCATTATAATCTTAAAATAATAAGATGCTGCATACAATGAATCAAAAATATCTATTTTATTAATAAATTAATATCAATTATATGAGTCTGAAAGATAAATTATAGAAAATATCCTATCGTATCCCATATGTGATTGGCTTGTAGGGCATCATTCTTTCAATCTCCCACTTACACTAAAGCTAATCGTCCCCATACTTGATACCCATGCTATCAAGGTGGTAGTTAAACTGTTGCATTGACAAAGCCTTAGTGAATGGGTCCACTATATTGTTCTTGCTGTCAACTCGCTTCACGATCACATCGCATCTTTCGACTATCTCCCGAATGAGGTGGAACTATCTTAAGATGTGCTTGGATTTATAATGAGACTTTGATTCTTTGGCTTAAGCAACTGTCCCAATATTATCACAATAAAGGGGCACTGGTTGTTCAATCCCTGGAACTACACCTAATTCTGTGATGAATTTCTTCATCCAAACGGCCTCCTTAGCAGCCTCAGTAGCAGCAATATACCTAGCCTCAGTGATCAAGTCAGCAACAGTTTACTGTTTGAAATTTTATCAACTTACTGCACCACCATACAGAGTGAACACATACCTAGATATAGATTTGCTATCATCTGGATTAGATTGAAAACTAGAATCAGTATAACCTTTTAGTTTTAAATCAGATCCACCATATATTAGAAAAATATCTTTAGTCCTTCTCAAGTACTTGAGTATATTTTTCACAGCTTTCTAATGATCCTCCTTGGGATCAACCTGAAATCGGCTTACAATGCCTAAGGCATAAGCCACATCAGACCTGGTACATAACATAACATGCATAATTAATCCTATAGCCAAAGCATAAGGAATAGAACTCATTCTATTTCTCTCTTCAGATGTCTTAGGAGATATCTTCTTAGAGAGTTGTATGCCATGACCCATGGGCAAGTAACCTCTTCTACTTTCTTCCATGTTGAACCTCTTCAATACAAGGTTAATGTACCTAGACTAGAATAAGCCTAGCATCCTTTTTGATCCATCCATATAGATCTTTATACCTAGTATATAGGACATCTCACCCAAGTCTTTCATGAAAAATTTTTATGATAGCCATATCTTGACTGATTGCAATATCAGGATATCATTCTCAATGAGCAGTATGTCGTCCACATACAAGACCAAGAAGATAATAGCACTTCCACTAGTCTTCTTGTACACATAAGGTTCATCCATATTTTTGATGAAGCCAAATGATTTGACTATCTCATCAAAATGGATGTTCCAGCTCCTCAATACTTGTTTTAATCCATAAATAGATCTATTCAGCTTGCATACCTGATTTGCTCTCCTATTAGAGATAAATCCCTCTGGCTGAGTCATATAGACTTCTTCCTCAAGATTTTCAATGAAGAAGGCAATCTTAACATCCATCTGCCAGATCTTAGAGTCATGGTATGCTGCAATAGCAAGCATTATCTGAATAGACTTAAGCATGACTACCGATAAAAAAGTTTCTTCATAATCAACATCTTATTTTTGTCTGAAACTTTTTGCTACCAGCCTGACCTTATAGGTCTCTACTTGACCATCTACTCCAATCTTCCTTTTGAAGATCTATTTACAGTCTATTAGGGTCACACTCTCAGGCACATTAACCAAAGTCCAATCTTGGTTGGTATATATGGAGTTCATTTCGAATTTCATGACATTGAGCCATTTGTCAGAGTCACTACTTATGACAGCTACCAAATAGGTCATGGGATCATCATTCTCAATGATGTGGAATGTATTGTCATTCTCAAGAACAAATTCATACCTGAGTGGTATATTATATACTCTACTTGACCTTCGAAGAAGAGGTATGTAAAGAGGCTGTACCTCAACAATGGGCATATTTGGTTGAGAACTATTTTGTGAATCTTGGATGGATTGTGATTTGGAACTTTCACAAGCTCAACAGATCTCTCACTGCTTCCTTCTTGGATAAACCTTTTCTTCAAGAAAATGACATGCCTACCAACAAATTCCTTTTGTCGAATAGGATTGTAGAAGTAGTATCCTATACTCTCTTTGGGATAACTTACAAACCTATATTTTTATGATCTAGCATCTAGCTTACATCCATCAACATTTTTTACATAAGTCGGGCAACCCCAACACCCTTAGTCAGGAATCAATTTAAGCATCACACTACCATGATAATATAAATTTCAAATTATCATTAATTTATAATTTTAATAATCAAAATTTAAAAATATAGTACATATAAAGTCAAAAATATTTTTTGATTTTAAAGATTAATGCTAAAAATCAAAGCAATATTCTTGGCAATATATGAATAAGAATAATTCTATGCTACTACTCTGTACTTGTTTGATCAAATCAGACAAGAGTGGCTCTGATACCACTGTTGGGTTCTGGCCATGCAGTAAAAAGTAATGTTTAAAATTTTAAAACCAATCAAATTAATAGCTTTAACATATAAAACTATCATGCTGAAACCTAAACCCTAGAATCACCTTGCCGATGTTGATCAAAACAAAACAAGCATGCAAAAAAGAAATAAATTTTTTACTTTTATCAAAATGATAATATGATATGTTGGTGATCTCTATTAGACTCTAAAGTAGAAGTCCTCCAATGATGATCCACATGAAAGTTGAACAAGGTCCTTCCTAACTGGTGCACCGCCGTAGCCTTGTCTTCTCAAGAACACTATCGGCTTTGAACTCAAAGAACGATCATGCCAAAATCCAGTCACCTCCAAACATACCACCAAGATCATGCCAAGAAGATACTCTTTAGATGTCTCACAACCTAGGATTTGATTTTTGGTTCCAACACATGAAAAAATCAAACCCTAGGGCACACTAGCAACACTTGCTAATTCTGTCACCACCCTTCTTACAACTTTTGCCACTCAATTTTTCTTTGTCTTTTTCTCAAATTTTTTATAAAATTTTCTCACTGATTTACACACCACTTATCTTTTGTTTCAACCCAAAATCCCAATACTTGGGCCATATGGGACATCCCATATATATAAGAAACCAAGAGACTGAGATGGGACCAAGGGGCGCCAACCTTTGGCGCTCCACATTCCTCACATGGTGAATAAATTCACCATATAGAATTATGATACAAGAGAGCCTTCACACAGAAGGACTCTCCCTCTTCTACATGCCATAAAAACTCCATCTTAAATTGGTGACAAATCATAGAAATTCTGATTGATCATTTAAGGCAACGCATTAAGATAAGAGTCTTCATGAAGAAGGACTCTTCATCTTCACATGCTAAAATGAGTGGGGCAGCATTTATTTTTTGGTGTGGCATCTAGTCAGTGTAGAGGAATCCTTCTTCACTTGAAACTGCTTCAAGTTGGATAAGAATCCAATCAAGATAGACCCAATCCCGTTAGGTCAAAGACAATGGGTGTAGGTTAGCTCAAACACTTTGATCTAAACCAATTTAGAAATTTGGGTTAATACGTGCTAGCATATCAAATTAATCTTTAAAATTTATATTAAACTTTAATTAAATTAGATCAAGGCTAAATCTAAAAATATGTGACCCATTGGATTTCAAATCTAGCCAGCAGTGGACCAAGACTTTCGACGTAATCCTAATTCGATCAGATTAGACCACCCGAAGAGTCCCAATCAACTAGGACTCTTTCTAATTGATTTTAAAATTAAATTTTTTTTAATTCTAATAAGTCTACAAGTTAAGATTGATATCTAGCAATGTGTTATACCGAAGAGTTCCAATCAACTAGGACTCTTCCTAATTGATTTTAAAATTAAATTTTTTTAATTCTAATAAGTCTACAAGTCAAGATTGATATCTAGCAATGTGTTATAATTATCTAAAAGATTTAAAATTTTGATGGAAAACTACCAAAATATTCTTCAATGGCAAGTCACCGTATAATTCAATCCTTCAGTCAAACAACATCCCAGATGAACTGTGGGCATGAAAATATGTCAAATCTAATCACTTATTTTTATGTATCTCGATCAAAAAGTGATGATTCAATTGATGATATATTAGAAATTTTTTTTTAATTATCATCTTGCTTTGGCCAAAGACTTCCAGAATCACCGACCTATGAGATCACATAGGATATTTGCTCCCCTTATTAGGAGTGATTGATCCCTTATTGATCATTCACAATCTCCATGCATATTTCACTACATCCAAAATATCCCATACAAGAATCAAAGAATCAAGTTAGGAAGTAAACCAAAATATAGATCCAAGTACATAAGGTACCATGGTGATCTCAGGTCAAAGGATCACTTACATAACTCCCACTAGAGAATCATCAGTTGACATATAAATAAGACTCCATCTGATGTTGTCTCGCAGGTCTATTCAGTGAACTCATTCTCTAATGAGTACCTATATCCTTGTATTAGTATCGTCATACAAGTAGTTGTGAGATCAACCACCCTCATTTCTGAGCATACATAGGACATGCCGGTATCATTGATCTCCGACTCAATAAACCAATGATTAAGAATATTTTAGGTCATGACTATCAAAAATTTAGGTTTTACTGGCATGATCTCATCATGACCCTAAAACCATTGTCCGGACCTATGGGGTTCATTATAATCTTACAACAATAAGATGCAGCGTACAATGAATCAAAAATACCTATTTTAGCAATAAATTAATGTCAATTACATGAGTCTGAAAGATAAATTATAGAAAATATCCTATCACATTCCATATGTGATTGGCTTGTAGGGTATCATTCTTTCAAAAAAAAGACAACATATATTAAGCATATCAAAATAAAGCAAACCTTAATTATATTTGGCATGCATAACACCCTTAACCATAAATTGATTTAAGCATCAAGCTACCATGGTAATATAAATTTTAAATTATCATAAATTTAAAAATTTAATAATTAAAATTTAAGTTCATAGTTCTTATAAAGTCAAAAATAATTTTTTGAATTTAAAGATCGATGCTAAAGATCGAAACAATATTCTTGGCAATATATGAACAAGAACAATTCTATACTACAACTTTGCACTTGTTTGATCAAATCTAACAAGGGTGGCTCTGATAGCACTATTGTCTTTCGGCCATATAGTAAAAAAAAATTTAAAAATTTAAAATCGAACAAGTCAATAGCTTTAATAGTTAAAACTATCGAACTGAAACCCAAATCCTAGAATCACCTTGTCAATGTCGATCAAAACAAAACAAGCATGCAAAGGGATAAAAATTTTTACTTTCACCAGAAAGATAATGTAGCACATTGGTGATCTCCATGAGACTCCAAAGTAGAAGCCCTCTAATGGTGATCCACACAAAAGTTGGCCGTGGTCCTTCTTAACCGATGTGCAGTCGCAGCCTTATCTTCTCAAGAACACTGCCGGCTTTGAACTCGAGAAATGATCACACCAAAGCCCAATTACTTTTAATTTTACCACTAGAATCATTCCAAAAAGACACTCTTCAGATGTCTTACAACCTAGAATTTGATTTTGGGTTCCAACATATGGAAAAATTAAACCCTAGGGCACACTAGCAATACTTGCTAATTCTCTCACCACCCTTCTTACAACTTTTGCCTCTCAATTTTTCCTTGACTTTTTCTTAGATTTTTTTAAATTTTTTTCTTCTGATTCACACACCACTTACTCTAGTTTTGACCCAAAAACCCAGCATTTGGGCCATATGGGATGTCCCATTTAAATAGGGGACCAAGGGATGTGAGAAGGACCAAGGGGCGCCAATCTTTGGTGCTCCACTTTCTCATGCAGTGAATAAATTCATCATGCAAAATTTTTGGTATAGGAGAGCCTTTACACAAAAGTACTCCTCCTCTTTCACATCTCATAAAATTCTCATATAAATTTGGTGTTAAATCAAAAGGTATTTGGATGAGAATTTAAAGCAATGCATTAAGATAAGAGTCTTCTTAAAGAAGGACTCTCCATCTTCACATGCTAATTAGAGTGGGGCGGCAATTTATTTTTGGTGTGGCATCTAGTGGTGGAGAGGAGTCCTTCTCCACTTGAAACTATTCTAAGTTGGATAAGGATCCAATCAAAATTGACCCAATCCCATTAAGTCAAAGACAATTGGTCTAGGTTAGCTCAAACATTTTGATCTAAACCAATTTAGGAACTTGAGTTAATACAATATGCTAGCATATCAAATTAACCCTTAAAATTTATTATAAATCTTAATTAAATTAGATCAAGATCAAATCTCAAAGTGTGTGACCCATTGGGTTCTTAATCTAGCCAACAGTGGATCCAAACTTTCGATGTAACCCTAATCCAATCAGATTAGGTCACCCAAAGAGTCTCAATTAACTAGGACTCTTCTTAATTGATTTTTTAATTAATTTTTTTTAATTTTGATGAGTTTACAAGTCAAGATTGATGTCTTGCAATATATCATGACTACTCAAAAGATTTAAAATTTTGATAAAAATTTATCAAAATATCTTTCAGTGGTAAGTTACCATGTAATTCAATCCTTCAGTCAAACAACATTCCATATGAGCTGTGGATATGAAAATATATTAAATTTAATCACTTATCTTTATGTATCTCGCTCAGAAGGTGATGATTCAGTTGATGATATATTAAATTTTTTTTTTCTAATTATCATCCTGCTTGGGTCAAACACTTTCAGAATCACCAACTTATGAGATCACATAGGATGTTCGCTCTCCTTATTAAGAGTGACTGATCCCTTATTGATCACTCACAACCTTCATGCATACTTCACCATATCTAGAACACCCCTTACAAGGATCAAAGAACTAAATTGGGAAGTGAACCAAAATATGGATCCATGTACACAAGGTACCATGGCGATCTCAGATCAAAGGATCACTTACACAACTTCCACTAGAGAATCATCAATTGATATGTAAATAAGAGTCCATCTGATATTCTCTCACAGGTCTATTCAGTGAACTCATTCTCTAATAAGCAACCATATTCTTATATTAGTGTCACCACACAAGTGGTTATGAGATCAACCACCTTCATTTTTGAGCATATATAGGACATGCCAATCTTACGGGTATCATTGATCTCTAACTCAATGAACCAATGACTGAAAATATTTTAGATCATAGCTATCAAAGATTTAGCTCTCACTGGCGTGATCTCATCGTGGCCCTAAAATCATTATCCAGACCTATAGGATTCATTATAATCTTAAGAACAAAAAGATGCAGCATATAATGAATTAAAAATATCTATTTTATTAATAATATTAATGTCAACTACATGAGTCTGAAAGATAAATTATGAAAAATATCTTATCACATCTCGTATGTGATTGGCTTGTTGAGTATTATTCTTTCAGAATGAAAAATAAATTTATCCTTTTATCGATCAAATCAATATATTAAGTATAAAATTATGTTCCATATTTATTATAATATGTCAGCCATATTAGCTTCTAGGATATATATCTAATAAATATGAATACATAAAGATTAATTTTTTGGTTAAATTTATTTTAATATAGTGTAAAATTTTATTAGAAATCAGATCTAAAAATCTATCAAAATTGATTCAATTTAGAACTGAAATAAGTCTAACTTTATAACCAAAATAATAATATTAAAATTTTATAAAAATTAATTTAAAATAGACTTAAATTAGATTATTATTTCAATAAAATTTAGCAATAATAAAATTTTATTATAACAAATCTTAATCAACCATTAATTAGGTTCATGTAATCCATTCAAAATTAGATCATAAATTTTATTTAAATAGATCTAATTTAGATTTAATGTATAACATAAAATCTTAATTATATACAATATATAAATAATTTAGAAAAAAATAGTTATGCATCCATGTATCACGGCCTAGCTCTAATACCAATTAAAGAGAAAGAAAGTTTGTTTCTAGCAGATAATCAGGGTTGCATCAAAAAATTTTCTATATATTGAACTCAATAAAGATCAAACTTTAACCTAGATTGTAGTAGAATAGGGATCAAATCTTCAAAATTTAGATTCAAATCCTCATGTAGGCCTGGATCTGTAGGCCCTCTACTTCGCGCACACATCAAGCTCCACAAAAAAGTGAGATGAAGCTTTGGATTGAAGCATCTTTGCAAGGTCACCAAGGAAGGGAAGAGATGCCCAGGTGTGATGCCTCACACCAATAAGGAGATGCCCATAATGGAAGCTCACGGCAAGAGAGAAGGGGGTGGCAAGAGAGGGGACACGCCAAGGGTGGGACGCCCAAAGTCTCTCATGCCTCTCTCTCTCTCTTTCACACAATCTGATTGCTATGCTTCATAGGTAGAGACCCTTTCTATTTATAGATAATTTTTTATGACCCAATAAGATTAGAATTTCTATTTTAAACAAGTTTTGAATCAATCCATAACTTATCAAAGAAGGACTCCTAGTTGAGAAAGGATTGGTAACTCACATGGCGCCTACATGCACCTATGCCCACACCCATGTGGGATGGCCCACAACCAGCACCATACCAAGTATTGGTCAGCCATAGAGCTGAGAGAGTTTCAATAAAAATGGACTCTAAAGATCTCATCCAAAATTGGATCAATTTGAATCCTATTCGAAGCTGATTCGAAATAATTTTTTAACTATTTGGATCAATTGAATGACTGTCAATCCTAAACTATTTAGGATTTAAAACCAAGTCTAACTTAAAATTTTTTAACCCAATTAAGTCTAATTAAAATAGATCTAATCTGAAATTAATTAGCACTTAAATCAAATCTCATAGGCTCCTTGGATCATAGATCAAAAATTATTCATCCTCAAAATTGAACTTGAACATCATGTGTAGTGCTAGCTAGACATAGTCAACTCTTCAATCCCATTTGACCCATAACTTAATTTTTAATTAAGTTACTCTATATATTCAATCAAGTCAAGTACTTTCAAATTAGACATATAAACATAGGCTAATACCTTCCTACATCGCTTGACTTTTGTGTATGACTCCATAGGTTTGAACATTAAATCGATAGCACAGAAATCATTTTTTGCACTAATTGAAGATACCATCTAGCAATGGTTTTCAACGTACAGATAGGTTGAATAATCATAAAAAAATATTTCAGAACCTATGCATATGGTTATCACATAATTCATCTCTTTGACCCTGAATGCTCTAGGATGATCTAGGGTTAACTATCAATCCTGAGTGTTTCATCCATATTATATTTCAATCTTTCAAATTCATCTCATGGATTATCCTAGCCAATATTTTACTAAATTGAAATACAGTGATACATCAACTCTTATAATTCAGAGAGGTCAATCCCATCTTAAATCCACACACAGATTTTGTAAGTACTTGACTATACCCAGTAGCCTTCCATCACTGCATGAGAAATTCAAAAAATCCGACATCAAAGCACAGTGAGTTGCTTACAAGTAACTATAGTGATCTTTGGTTTAAGGTACACTTATACACATATGCTTCATGAGCCGCACTTAACAGCAGAATGCTCAACAGGTGAGCCACTTGTTCAGTGATGATGTACTCTTACATCTCACCTATATTTCATATCAGTGTCATCATATTCTTTGGTTAAGAGAACAACCAACTCATATGGTACACAATGACCTCCACTCGATAAACGTCATCATCCTGTAATGACATATCATTTGATTGCAAACATATTTAAGAACTATACAATAAATCCTCCTTTATCGATTACTAATATAGTTTTAAAGATTTCATCACAACACAAGAGTTCTACAAGGAAGATATAACTTTGTGATAAAAAATATCAAAATAATTTTTATTTATCAATGAATAATTCATATACAAAAGAAACTCGATTAACATACGATTGATTTTAGGATATATTTTCCAATAGTGACAACCTAATAGAATTAAAGTGTGAACCTCTAGATGTAGTTATTGTATGATTCAATTTTTCTATCATCAGTCTTGATTTAACAGAGATTATGGAGAACTCATTAGACCCTATCATCAGTCATATGATAGATTGGCTCGACTCGAGTTTACTTGTGAATCCTGTAAAAACTTTTTTTTCATATTCATACTTGCTTTGGCCAAAGACTTTCTGAACTCAATCTCATAAATCATAAAAGACTTCTTCTTTTCTATCAAGATCGATAGATTCTTTCTAGGTGCATCCTACTCCTATCAGTGAACCTAAACTTACTATAGCCAACATATACAGCAAGGATCCGAATGGCTACGGACCAAGAAAATATGTAGTCAAACTCAGTAGTCTCACTATAAATAGCTGATGATATCGCAGGTCAAAGAACTACTCATACCACTATAGCATCGAGATAACCATTGATGAGTGAGTAGACATCCAAGTGGTTTCTCATATTGATCATACTCAATGCAAGTTATTCTCTAACAACCATCCGCACTCTCATCCCAGTGTCCTTACACTGCAGACCCGAGACTCATCTACCCATAAGAGAGGTGAACAGTACATCGATCTTAAATGAATTGATCACTATCCTCCGTGATGATTCTTTGATCGGGAGCATTTAGAAACTAACCACTAAATAATGTATGTCTCAAATTCTCAACACTTTAAGAATATACAAAAATCATCTTTGTTAATTTTTAAGATAAATTATGGACACATAAACATTATTGAAAATAAAAATATCTTTTATTAATAAAAAAGTATTACAAGTACAAAGGTAAGCTCTAAAACATAAAATATGTCAGCCAACAATTGGCTTCTAGGGCACTCATCTAACATTTTCAACACCAGACTCTGATGGTGTCATCCAAGGTAGTTGAGTCGAAGCAGATTCAACTATTTTTTAGGCCTGGTTTGTTTCGATTGAACTCAA
Source organism: Elaeis guineensis (assembly GCF_000442705.2). Classification (NCBI taxonomy): domain Eukaryota; kingdom Viridiplantae; phylum Streptophyta; class Magnoliopsida; order Arecales; family Arecaceae; genus Elaeis; species Elaeis guineensis. Next base: position 77,572,004 of record NC_025997.2, read on the forward strand.
GTGGAATTGGGCATGCAATTGATGGCATCCATAAGATGATGTTCCATCTGCCCTCTTACCTTCTGGTACCTCAATGGTCTCCCGATCACCTAGTTCAGCACATGGGGGGAGGAAATCCTTCTTGGATTCGGACAATCTTGAAGATCTCATATGCCTTGCCCCTATGCTACCGCCCTCCCCTGATGCTCCTCTGGCCACTTTTATTATCGAGATGCCACCTCTATTTGTGGGTTCGGATGCGGACATGCAATGTGAGGCCATCTTGGCTTCAGATGCAGATCTTCATAGTCAGGTACCTCCTTCTGACCTGCTTCTTTTTTATGAAGAAGTTCAAATCCTTGGGTTGGGTTTGGAAAATGTTGGTGGGCCTCTTGGGAGAATTGATTATATGTCCAAAGTGGTGCCTATTAGGGAGTTAGAAAGCCACATCTTGAAGGGGCCACCCTTTGATGACAACCAAGCCCTTCGATCTTCGGACCTTGGTCTGATGCAGGCCTTGGATTCCATAGAGTTGGATTTGTCCTACCCCCCTTAGTGGCCAATCCAATAGATCTTGCTTCGATCCTTAACCAGGAGATCATTCCTATGGTCTCGGGCTTAGTGGATTCTCGGACGTATGCTCGCAATGACAACTCACATCTCTTGGCCGACGGTGATGACATCTCCAACATGTCTGATGTTGATCCTCTCCCAAGTAGATGCCTTTGACCTAGGGCAAACCTCATGGTCTGAGAGGCAACTGCTTGCCTTCTCTCTTCTCGAAAATAAATGGCCCTAAGAGATGCGATGACATACCCTTCTCTGATCAGTGATAACCATGTGATGGATCCATTACCCCTCCATGATGTTGGCTCTGAAACTCTTCTTAGCTGGGCTAGATTTGGTGGTATTTCTATTCTTGATAATGATGTAGATAAAGTTCTTTAGATGTTACTCTGCATGGAGAAAGAGAGAGCTAGGGCCTCTCAATAATCTTTCAATGACCTTCCTTCCCTTTTGTTTTTGTTGCATTGATTCTTTCATGATCTTTCACTGTCTCATTCCTTCTTGGGCCTTGGTCAGTTTATTGGTGGTACTTCTATCTTGGATTATGTCAATTCTAATATGGAATATTAGAGGGTTAGGTGATCCTCTTAAGAGAAGAATGTTCCAGGACACTATTATCTCTTCTAAGTGCTATGTCGTGGATCTTCAGAAATCCAAAGTTGAATCACCTTCTTCTTCCTTCTTCAGATCTCTCTCAGGGGATCATTTGGATTCCTAAATCTCCTTAGATGCAAAAGGTTCGATTGGCGGTATTCTCCTCGACTGGAATTCCAGCATGTTATACCTCCTCAGAAAAGAAATTTGTAAATTTTCTATCTCGGCTCAATGGAATGACCATCCCCTATATGTTTGTTGGACCTTCACCAATGTCTATGGTCCTATTGACATAGATTTAAAATCTAAATTTTGGATAGAACTGAGGGTAATTCTGTTAGATTTATGTCCTAGAGGCCAATAGTTAGCTGATATATTTTGTAATTCCAGAGCTTAATCCTATACTTGTAATATGTTTATTATCAATAAAGGGCTTTTTTATTTCAATCATGTTTATATGTCCATGATGTTGGGTTTTGGCCACGTAGGAAAAAGTGATTTTAAAAATTTTAAGACTGAACAAATCAATAATTTTAACTATTAAACTATTGAGCCAAACCCAAACCCTAGAATCACCTTGCTGATGTCGATCAAAAACAAAACAGGCATACAAAAGGGATAGAATTTTTACTTTCACCAAAATGATAATGTAGCACATTGATGATCTCTATGAGACTCTAAAGTAGAAGCCCTCCAATGGTGATCCACACGAAAGTTAGCCAAGGTCCTTCCTAACTAGTGCACCGTCGCAACCTTATCTTCTCAAAAACACTGTCGGATTCAAACTCAAAGAACGATTGCACTAAAGTCCAATTGCTTCCAACTTGCCACTAGGATTATACCAAAAAGACACTCTTCAGATATCTCACAATCTAGGATTTGATTTTTGATTCCAACACATAGAAAAATCAAACCCTAGGGAACACTAGCAACACTTGCTAATTCTCTCACCACCCTTCTTACAACTTTTGCCACTCAATTTCTCCTTGCCTTTTCCTCAGATTTTTTTCAAAATTTTTTCACTAATTCATATGCCTCTTATCTCTGGTTTGCATCCAAATTTCTAGCAGCTAGGTCATGTGGGATATCCCATATATATAAGGGACCAAGAGACATGTCATGGGACCAAAGGGTGCCAACCTTTGATGCTCCACTTTCTCACATAGTGAATAAATTCATCATATGGAATTATGTTGCAAGAGAACCTTCACACAAAAGAACTCTCCCTCTTCTACATTCTATAAAAATTTTATCTTTAATTGGCATTAAATCATAAGAGATCAGGTTGAGAAATTAAAGCAATGTGTTAAGATAAGAGTCTTCATGAAGAAGGACTCTTCATATTCACATGCTAAAATGAGTGGCGGCATTTATTTTTTGACATGGCTCTAGTGGGTGCAGAGGAGTTCTTCTCCACTTGAAACTATTTCAAGTTGGATAGGCAACCAATTAAGATAAACCCAATCCCATTAGGTCAAAGATATTTGGTCTAGGTTAGCTCAAACACTTTGATCTAAACTAATTTAGGAACTTGGATTAATACAATATACTAGCATATCTAATTAACCTATAGAATTTATATTAAACTCTAATTAAATTAGATCAAAATCAAATCTCAAAGTGTGTGACCCCTTGGGTTCCAAATCTAGCCAGCAGTGGATCTACACTTTCGATGTAACCCTAATCTGATTAGATTAGGTCACCCGAAGAGTCCCAATCAACTAGAACTCTTTTTAATTGATTTTAGAATTAAATTTTTTTAATTTTGATGAGTCTATAAGTCAAGATTGATATCTAGTAATGTGTCATGACTATCTGAAAGATTTAAAATTTTGATAAAAAATTATCAAAATATCCTTCAGTGGTAAGTTTTCAAGTAATTCAATCCTTCAATCAAATAATATCCCAGATAAGCTGTGGGTATAAAAATATGTCAAACCCAATCACTTATCTTTATGTATCTCGATCAGAAGGTGATGATTCAGTTGATGATATATTATAAATTTTTTTTTGATTATCATTCTACTTTGACCAAAGACTTCTAAAATCACCGACCAATGAGATCACATAGGATGTTCGCTCTCCTTATTAGGAGTGACTGATTCCTTATTGATCACTTGCAACCTCCATATATATTTTACTACATTTAGAACACCCTATAGAAGGATCAAAGAATCAAGTTAGGAAGTGAACCAAAATATAGATCCATGCACATAAGGTACCACGGTGATCTCAGATCAAAGGATCACTTACACAACTCCCACTAGAGAATCATCAGTTGACATGTAAATAAGACTCCATCTGATATTCTCTCATAGATCTATTCAATGAACTCATTCCCTAATAAGCACCCATATCCTTGTATTAGTGTCACCACACATGTAGTTGTGAGATCAACTATCCTCATTTTTGAGCATACATAGGACATGTCAGTCTTACCGATATTATTGATCTCCGACTCAATGAACCAATGACTAAAAATATTTTAGATCATGGCTATCAAGAATTTAGGTCTCACTGGTGTAAACTCATCACAATCCTAAAATCATTACCCAGACCTAAAGGGTTTATTATAATCTTAAAAATAATAAGATGTAGCATATAATGAATCAAAAAATATCTATTTTATTAATAATATAAATATTAGTTCCATGAGTCTGGAAGATAAATTATAGAAAATATCTTATCGCATCCCATATGTGATTGACTTGTAGAACATTATTCTTTCAATCTTCTACTTGCACTAAAGCCAATCATCCCTATACTTGATACCCATGCTATCAAGGTGGCGATCAAACTGTTGCATTGATAAGATCTTAGTGAACTAGTCTGCTATATGGTTCTTGGTGTCAACTTGCTCCACGATCATATCGTGCCTTTCGACTATCTCTCAAACGAGGTGGAACCATCTTAGGATGAGATCTTGGTTCTTTGGCTTGAGCAACTATCCCAGTATTATCACAATAAAAGGGTATTGATTGTTTAATCCCTGAAATCACACCTAATTTTGTGATAAATTTTTTCATCTAAACGGCCTTCTTAACAGCCTCACTAGCAGCAATATACTTAGCCTCAGTGATCGAGTTAGCAACAGTTTGCTATTTGAAACTTGTCTAACTTACTACACCACCATACAGAGTGAACACATATCCAGATATAGATTTGCTATCATCCAGATCAAATTGAAAATTAGAAACAATATAACCTTCTAGTTTTAAATCAGATTCACCATATATTAAAAAAATATCTCTAGTCCTTCTCAAGTACTTGAGTATATTTTTTACAATTTTTCAATAATCCTCCTCTGGATCAGCCTGAAATTTGCTTATAATGCCTAAGGCATAAGCCACATCAGGTCTGGTACATAACATAGCATACATAATTGATCCTACAGTCAAAGCATAAGGAATAGAACTCATTCTATTTCTCTCTTCAGGTGTCTTAGGAGATATCTTTTTAAAGAGTTGTATGCCATGACCTATAGGTAAGTAACCTCTTTTACTTCCCTCCATGTTGAACCTCTTCAACACATGGTCAATGTACCTAGACTGGGACAAGTCTAGCATCATTTTTTATCTATCCCTATAGATCTTTATACCAAGTATATAGGACACCTCACCCAAGTCTTTCATGAAAAACTTTTGTGATAGCCATGTCTTGATCGATTGCAACATCAGGATATTATTTCCAATGAACAGTATGTCATCCACATACAAGATCAAGAAGATAATAGTACTCTCACTAGTCTTCTTGTGCACACAAGATTCATCCATATTTTTGATAAAGCCAAACGATTTGACTATCTCATCAAAATAGATGTTCTAACTCCTCGATGCTAGTTTTAATCAATAAATGGATCTATTCAGTTTGCATACCTGATTTGCTATCTCACTAGAGACAAATTCCTCTGGCTAAGTCATATAGACTTCTTCCTTAAGGTTTTCATTGAAGAAGGCAGTCTTGATATCCATCTGTCAGATCTCATAATCATGGTATGCTACAATAGCAAGCTTTATTCGAACAGACTTGAGCATGACTACTGGTGAAAAGATCTCTTCATAATTGACACCTTATTTTTGTCTAAAATCTTTTGCCACTAGCCTGGTCTTATAGGTCTCTACCTGGCCATCTACTCCAATCTTCCTTTTGAAGATCCATTTGCTGCCTATTGGGGTCACACCCTCAGGCGCATTAATTAAAGTCCAAACTTGGTTGGTATACATGGAGTCCATTTCGAATTTCATGGTATTAAGCCATTTGTCAGAGTCACTACTCATGATAGCTTCCGAATAGATCGTGGGATCATCATTCTTAATGATATGGGATATATTATCATTCTCAATAATAAACTCATACCTGAGTGGTACATTACGCACTCTACTTGACCTTCAGAGAGGAGGTGTATGAAGTGGCTGTGCCTCAATAATGGGCACATCTGGTTGAGAACTATTTTGTGAATCCTGAATGGATTGTAGGTTTTGAACTTCCTCAAGTTCAATAGACCTCCCACTGTCTCTTTCTTAGATAAACTCTTTCTCCAAGAAAATAGCATGCCTACCAACAAATATTTTTTGTTGAGTAGGATTATAGAAGTAATATCCTATACTCTCTGTAGGATAACCTACAAACCTATATTTTTCTGATCTAGCATCTAGCTTATGTCCATCAATATTTTTCACATAAGCTGGGCAACCCGAAATCTTAAGATGCTTAAGATTGATTTTTTTTCCTTTCCATATTTCATATAGAGTGCTAGAAATAGATTTAGAAGGTACTTTATTTAAAACATATGCTGCGGCCTCAAGAGCATATCCCCAGAAGAATATCGGAAGATCCATGAAACACATCATAGATCGCACCATATCTAATAAAGTGCAATTTCTTCTTTCCATAATTTTATTTAATTATGGAGTATAAAGAGGTGTCCATTGAGAGAGTATTCTATTTTATTTTAAATAATCAAAAAACTCACTAGACAAGTATTCTCTTTCTTGATCAAATCGAAGAGCTTTAATATTTTTACCAGTTCATTTTTCAACCATTTTTTGATACTCTTGAAATTTGTCAAAGATTTTGAATTTGTATTTCATTAAATACACATATCTAAATCTAGACTTATCATCAGTAAACGTGATGAAGTAAAAGTATCCACCTCTAGCTTGAGTCGATATTGGACCACAAACATCAACACGTACAAGGTCCAATATGTCACTTACCATTTCTTCATGTCCAGTAAATGGTGTCTTGGTCTTTTTTTCCATTAAATAAGATTCACAAATTTCATATGATTCATAATCATAAGGATCAAAGAATTTATCTTTGTATGACTTGTTAATTCTTGACTCACTTATATGGCCAAGTTGGCAGTACCAGAGATATGTGACATTCACATCTTCTCGCTTTTTCTCTTCATATTATCAATATGAAATACTTTATCATTAAGTGAAAGAAACAAAAGATCATTATCAACAAAAGCACTTTCATAATATTTGTTAAAAAAATATATAGAACAACCATTGTTCTTTACTTTTATTTCAAAATCTTATTCCAATAACAATGATACAAAAATAATATTTCTAATAACATTAAGGATATTGTTGGGTATAAAATACCCTCAGCCAAAGTTCTTAGCAAGAAGACAACTCTGCCTGGGCTCCTACGGGAATCGGGCTCCGTCGCCAACATCAACTACAGAACAACTCCGCTCGGACTCCCACGGGAGCTGGGCTCCGTCGCCAACTTCGACTGCCGGTAAGATCAGTCCGGACTCCTACGGGAGCTGGACTTCGCATCTAACTTTGATTGCAGGGTACTCCTCCCGGACTCCTACGGGAGCCGGGCTCCGTCCGTGACTTTAGCTCCAAGAGGACTCCGCCCGGACTCCCATGGGAGCCGGACTCCGCCCATGACTCCAACCTCAAAAGAGGACTCTGCCCGGACTCCCACGGAAGCCAGGCTCCGTCGCCAACTTCGACTGTCGGTAAGATTAGTCCGGACTCCTACGGGAGCCGAACTTCGCATCTAACTTTGATTGCAGGGTACTCCGCCCGGACTCCTACGGGAGCCGGGCTCTGCCCGTGACTTCAGCTCCAAGAGGACTCCACTCGGACTCCCACGGGAGCCGGACTCCGCCCATGACTCCAACCTCAAAAGAGGACTCCGCCCGGACTCCCACGGGAGCCAGGCTTCGTCGCCAACTTCGACTGCCGGTAAGATCAGTCCGAACCCCTACGGGAGCCGGACTTCGCATCTGACTTTGATTGCGGGGGACTCCGCCCGGACTCCTATGGGAGCCAGGCTCCGCCCGTGACTTCAGCTCCAAGAGGACTCCGCCCGAACTCCCACGGGAGCCAGACTCCGCCCATGACTCCAACCTCAAGGGGGACTCCGCCCGGACTCCTACGGGAGCCGGACTCCGCCGACAACTTCAACCGCAAGTAGACTTCGCCCGAACTCCTACGGGAGCCGGACTCCATCCTCAACATCAAGTACCGGTAAGCCTTGTCCGGACTCCTACGGGAGCCAGACTTCGCTTGTGACTTTAATTGCAGGAAGACTCCGCCCGGACTCCTACGGGAGCCGGACTTCGTCCTCGACTCCAACGGCTGCAGACAGACTTCGTCCGGACTCCTACGGGAGCCGGACTCCACCGACAACTTCAACCGCAAGTAGACTCCGCCCGAACTCCTACGGGAGCCGGACTCCATCCTCAACATCAACTGCCGGTAAGCCTTGTCCGGACTCCTATGGGAGCCGGACTTTGCTTGTGACTTTAATTGTAGGAAGACTTCGCCCGGACTCCTATGGGAGCTGGGCTTCATCCTCGACTCCAACAGCTGCAGACAGACTTCGTCCGGACTCCTACGAGAGCCAGACTCCACCGACAACTTCAACCACAAGTAGACTTCGTCCGGACTCCTACAGAAGCCAGACTCCGTCTTCCATTCCGACTGCGGGAAGACCTCGCCCAAACTCCTACGGGTACTGAACCTTGCTACCGACTTTAACCGAACTTTGGCCGACCAGTCTGGACCCCCTGGCAGGCTACAGTAACGGACAACGCTGCTCCACTCCCTGCGGCGAACCCTACGCAGCTCCATCACTCCCTGACAGGCCGCAGTAACGGTCACAGCACTGCTCTACTTCCTATGACGGATCCCGCGCAGCTCCACTACTCCCTGGTAGGCCACAATAATGGCCACGATCCTGCTCCACTTCCTGTGACGGATGCCGCACGATTCTCCCATCTGCTGGCAAGTCGCGACAACAGACGTCGCTCCACTCCCCGTGGCAGACTCCACGTGGCACGCCCCGGTGATAGCCACGGGTCCACTCCACTACTCTTCGCCGCACACTCCGCCTGACTCTGGGCGGCCCACTACAAGATGGTTACAGGCATCGCTATCAATCTGTTGCCCTCTCCGTCTATAAAAGGGAAACCCCAGATACGTCATTCTATGAGCTCTAACTTTTTACCTCAAAACTCTGCTAAATTCTCCGTTCGAGCACTCCATTCTTGTTGAGGCAGAGAACTGACTTGAGCGTTGGAGGGTCTTGCCGGAGCAACCCCACCTCTGATTTAGACTTCCTTTGCAGGTCCCGACGGCGACCGCGACTCCCTCGACTCCAGCTTCTCCGATGCAAGCAGATTTTTGCACCAACAGGATTGGTGCTAGAGGAAGGACCGTGTCTTCACAGCACCCTTGTTCTTAAAGGAGCGCTCAACGGAGCCTCCTTCGATCATCTCCTCCGACATCCATTCCTTGTTTCCCCCACGGGATCCTTACTCGATGCCTCCCCGCAAGGCATCCATGCGATGGTCCACGGCCTCCATGGCCAGATCTCAGGCTCTGACCTCTCCTCCTGTTTCTCAACCTCCTCCTCCTCCTTCGACGGCGGCGATCGGCGCGGAGCAGTTTGACCTACTAGCGTAGCAGGTCAGAGGCCTCACAGAAGCTGTGCAGGCTATGCAGCAGCAGCAGCCGCAGGCATCAGTACGCCCGAAAAGGGCATCCCCGGAACACCAAAATCCGGCAGTGGGGCGGGCCACCTAGGCCAACCGCTCCATCCTTCTTGGGAAAACGAACCTGAGGGTGGAGAGCCCTCAATCGGACCACGACTCCACCCCTGAAAGATCCCTGCCCCCATTCTTTCAGAGGACCCTCGAGACTCGAAGTCGGGAGGATTTCCTGGATCGGAGGCTCCAGGAGATGAACCGGAGGACCGAAGAGCTCCGCCATGCTCCCCCCGCTTATGGTGAGGATATTTGCACTGACCCTCCCTTCTCTCAAATGATCATGCAGGAACCGATCCCGACAAACTTCAAGCTCCCTCAGTTCGAAAGCTACGATGGGACTTCGGCTCTGGTTGATCATCTGGAGGCCTTCCGGACGATGATGCTACTTCACGGTGCTCCTGACGCCATTCTATGTCGGGCCTTCCCGTCCACCTTGAAGGGAGCGGCGAGGAATTGGTACTCGGCTTTGAAATCGGGTACCATCTTTTCCTTCGATCAAATGAGCCACCAATTTGTGGCCCATTTTGTCAGCAGCCCGCCCCCAGAAGGGTTCGGAGTCCCTCATCAATATCAAACAGAGGGAAGGAGAGTCCATTTGGGCCTACATCAACCGTTTCAACGTCACGGCGCTAGAGGTCCGGAACTTGGACCAATCAGTTGCAATGGCCGCCCTGAAGGGTGGCCTTCAGAAGAATGACCTTTTGTTCTCCCTGGAGAAGAAGTACCCCAAAGATTTTGCTGATTTGCTAGCTCGGGCTGAAGGATACACCCGAGCGGAAGAAGCCTTCAAAATGAAGGATGAAGAGACAGCAAGGGAGCGGCAAGCGGGAGGCTCCAGTAAGCCCGCAATTGAAAAAAGGCCAAGGGAAGCTCGGCCGCGTTCTCGATCCCCTCCTGGGCACAAGCGTGCCCATACTCCACCCCAGGTGCGCAGGCAGAGTAGTTCGGATCGTGAGGTTCGGTGGGGTTCCCCACCAGAGAGATTCCACAACTACGCCCCCCTCAATGCCTCAAAGGCCCAGGTACTGATGGAGGTCAGGGAGCAGCTCCCTAGGCCAGAGAGGATGCGCACACACCCCGAGAATCGCAACCCCAACAAGTTCTGCCTCGACCACCGCGACCACGGCCACGACACAAAGGAATGCATCTAGCTCTGGGATGAGATCGAGGAGCTCATTCGGTGAGGTCGACTCGACAGGTTCATCTGACGCAGGCCTGAGGGTAGAGGAGATCGGCCAAGGGCCCTTCCGCAGCCTGAACCGCCAAGAAGGGAGGAGCAACCCGGGGACCGGCCCCCCATCGGGACCATCGACTCCATCATCGGAGGGCCTCAAGGAGGAGTAGACCTCCCGCAACCGTGGAACTCAAAAAATCTGTAAATGTATCACTTACGATTTCACCTTGAATCTAAATTTCTTTCTACTTGACGTACTCTTCCCATCTGGCATGGATTTGTCATGACTGGATATGACCCCTCCAAACGCCTGAAACAAAGTTATGTTAGGAGCCGGGGGAGAATCCCATCCTAACATACCTAAAATAAAAGTCTGACTATCTCAAAATCGGATTGGGGGAGAGGCCTTACAACGCCCTAATGTGCCCCCACGGCCATGTCAGGAACAGGAGGAGGACCTCGTCCTGACATGAGCAAAGTCAAAGGCCCGGTTCTTTTAGACCGAATGGGGGGAGAGGCCTTACAACGCCCTAATGTGCCCCCACAGCCATGTCAGGAACAGGAGGAGAACCTCATCCTGACATGAGCAAAGTCAAAGGCCCGATTCTTTTAGACCGGATGGGGGGAGAGGCCTTACAACGTCCTAATGTGCCCCCACAGCCATGTCAAAAATAGGAGGAGAACCTCGTCCTGACATGAGCAAAGTCAAAGGCCCAGTTCTTTTAGACCGGATGGGGGGAGAGGCCTTACAGCACCCTAATGTGCCCCCATAGCCATGTCAGGAACAGGAGGAGAACCTCGTCCTGACATGAGCAAAGTCAAAAGCCCGGTTCTTTTAGACCGGATGGGGGGAGAGGCCTTACAGCGCCCTAATGTGCCCCCACAGCCATGTCAGGAACAGAAGGAGAACCTCATCCTGACATGGGCAAAGCCAAAGGCCCGGTTCTTTTAGACCGGATGGGGCGAGAGGCCTTACAGTGCCCTAACACGCCCCCATGGCCAAGTCGGGAACGGGAGGAGAACCTCGCCCTGGCTTGAGCAAAGTAGAAGGCCCGGACTCCTACGGGAGCCGGGCTCTATCCACGACGCCAAGGAAGACTCCACCCGAACTCCTACGGGAGCCGAGCTCCATCCATGATGCCAAGGAAGACTCCGCCCGGACTCCTACGGGAGTCGGGCTCCATCCACGACGCTAAGGAAGACTCCGCCCGGACTCCTACGAGAGTCAGGCTCCACCCATAACACCAAGGATGACTCCACCCGGACTCCTACGGGAGCCGGGCTCCACCCACGACTTCTGCAGTGAGGGGGACTCTGCCCGCTCTGGCAATGGCCCTTACATGCCCCGCAGGAATGGGAGAAGAACCTCATCTTGATGATGGCGAGACCCGACCGTCCAACAAGATCGGGGGAAAGGAAAAAGCCCCCCAGCGGCACCTCCTCGCTCCTATGCAACCCCGTAAAAAGCGAGGGGAGGGCCCTCACTTGGAGAGGAGGAAAATTAAAAAGGAAGGGCGACGAGCTACGACGGAAATAGATGAAGGACAAACCGCACCAAAGACCTGAAGGACTTCGTCCCGATGGAGACGGGGAGTTCCTATCAAACACCCCTGACCTCTAAAAAGACTCCCGACACAGGTTAGGAAGATAGCGACATCTCCAAAGTAATGCGGAGTCCAGACGGCCAAGCTCGGGCTTGCGGCCATGCAAGACGAGAAAGGCAAGCTAACGCATCGACGACTGGGCGCCTCCCAATGACGTCTACATCAGACAAGTCGAGCGACAAGAAAAGTTCGACGAACGATAATTTAGTACAATGCGCGGACGAGGTAACACAAAATATCCTTTTCATTCCATTTCCAAAATACACACTACAAAGCCCAGAAGGCCAAGGAAAGAAAAGCAAAACGACAAAAGCGGGATAAAACAACAAAGAGGAAAGCATATACGTGAAAAGACGGATGGACGAAAAGAGCTCTAAGGAGGCTCTGCTCCCTCCGATCTGGAGTTGCCTGCTCCATCCCTCATCCAGTACTGCCTCAGATTCTCAATTTCTTCTTCTAGCTCCCCCCTCTTCTGCAGCGCATCCTGGAGCACCCGACGAAGTCGCTGGCTCTCGGCCTCCACCTCTCGATGCCTCTTCCTCAAGACCTCGAATTCCGCCTCCGCATCTGCGACGGCCTGCTGCTCATATGCCAGTTGAATCTTCAGTTGTTGCAGCTCAGCCGTCTTGTCCCCAAGGGCGACAGAAATCTCTTCAACGGTTCCTCTTAGGGACGGAAGCTCATCAGAATCCCGGGCGGAGGTAAGCTGAGCCCTACTGGCCAGCTGCCTCTGGAGATGGGTGACTTCATCGATCGCCACCCTAAGCCTCCCTTTATATTCCTCCACCTGCCTGCGCCAGCTGGCCCGATGCACGTCGTGGCTCACCTCGGCATCCTGAAGCTACCGCTGAAGGTCGGAGACCTTCTTCGACCACTGTTGGTCGCCGTCGCCCCGGGCCAAGAGCCGAGATGAAATTCCTTCTAGATGGCCGATCTTCCTCATCGCGGTCGCCAGATCTACCTTAAGGGCATTAATCTTGGCGGCCTGAGCCCAAATTCGATCGCTGGCGCTCTTCTTGCATTCCTCGAGCTCCTTCGTGAAATCCACCTTCCTCCGGCTATACTCTATGATCCCCTTCATGTGGAGATTTCGAAAGTGGGTGGCTTCCGTGGTGGCTTCAGAATGACCTTCTCTTAATCTGCGAAGCTCGCCTTCCATCTTCTTCGACTTCTTTGTCAAGTGAAGGACCTCCTTCTTCAGCCGCTGGATCATCGATTTCAGTGGGATCCCCAGGGGCAGGGGAAGTGCTTCTGCAGGACACTACCATCGGAAGGCAAAGGCGTCAAAGCATGACTCATCACAGGAGGAAAAACAAAGAGAAGAAGGGGAAGGAGGAGAAGCCATCCGCGATAAGAAATTCAGCTTTATTGATCGGATGATTCTTGAAGACAAAAAGAAAAGAAAAATTGCGATGAAATAAAAATACAAGGCCGGAGGTCTCAGACCTCGGGGGTGGGGGTTGGAGAACTCGGCATCCCCGACAATGGAGCTGCAACAGCAGTAGCGACTGGCGAGGGACCGGCCTCATCTTCGGACTCCTCGCCTAGGAAGCTGAGGTCGAGCTCCAAAAATTTTCTGGCCACCTTCTCTTGGCAAAGCTCAAACCCCTTGATGAACGTCTCCTGGCCGAATTGGACGTTCAGGTCCCTCATCTCTGCGGAGGCCTTGAACTCCTCCACTGCAAGAGCCCTGGCCTCCGAGACCAGGACTGAAGTCTGCTCAATCAAATTGGCGACCTCGGCCTCCGCCTTTCTCGCCGATTCCTCCATGGTCTACCTCTCCTCCTCCCGAGCTTGTTTCTCTCTTTCCAGGGCCTCTTGGAGAGCGGCTACTTCGGCCGTCTTTGCTTGGAGGCGAGCAACCTCGGCCCGGCAGCGCTCCTCCACCTGGAGGATGTCCCTCCTCGCACGGTTCACCACCTCGATATTGGCGAGGAGCTGGTGCCCAATCTGCAGGGGCGGCTGGGGGATCAGAACAAAGGCCGAATAGCCAAGTGAATAAAGATTTGCTTACCTCAAGGAAGGACCCCAAAGAGTCCCAGGCCCACTGCTCGGGATCGGTGCGGTCGATCCTCTTGACGACGTCGGGCAAAATACAGCCGTCGATCAACCGTCTGATCAAATCTCTGCTATTGAAGGGATTCTCCGACCCCTCTTCGGAGCATAGGGACTCATCGGTGGCAGTTCGGTGGCTACTCACCCTGCGGGCCACCGATTTCTTCCTCTTCCCCCTCTCGACCACGGGTGCCTCCGTGGAGCAGACCCCTGAAGCAGGGGCCCCAGTCGGCGGACTCCTCGAGGAGGCCTGGGGAGCCGTTGCCTCGGCATCCGAGGGAATGTCAATCACTGGGGCCGCCTGGGCGGGTGCGGCCAAGCTCGACTCCTCCACCCTGGCCCTCTTCGCCGATCCGAAGGTCGCGACGCCCTTTCTCTTGTGGGCCCTGAGGCCCCTGGCAAGCATCCGCGCTGCTTCGGTGTCCATTCCTTAAAAAAAAAAAAAAAAAAAAAAAAGAAAAGAGAAGGGAGAGAAAAAGAAAGAAGAAAAAGAAGCAAACCAATCAATCGAGAGTCAGGAATCGAAAAAAAAAAGGGGGGAGAAAAAAAAAGGAGGGGAAAAGAGAGAGAAAGAAAAAGAAGAAAGGCAGGAAAAAAGAAGATAAAGGAAAAGATGAAATACTCGCGGGATCCTGGGGGCTCAGGCCGATGTTGAACAAAAATTACTCCATCAGAAGATTGGGAAGGGAAGGAGCAGAGTAGGCAAGAGCTTCCGGGCAGCCTGAAGGTCATCCTCCCCCAGGCTGGGGGCCCGGCAGACAGAATCCCTCAGAGAGCCCCAAGGGGGCAGGCCCAGCCTCAAGGTCGGGCAGTGGACGAAGAGGTATTTCCCCTTCCAATTATGGATTGAAGAAGGGGCACCTTTCAGCAACCCCTTCTTGCCGAACTGGGGGGAGAAGTACCACCAGTCCTTCGCCGAAGGATGGTGCTTGAAAGTATAGAAGTGCCTGAATAGGGAGAGGGACGGCTGGACCTCGACTACATGGCAGAGGGAGAGAAATCCTATAAAAAACCTAAAAGAATTCGGGGCCACAGAAGCCAAGGAGATGTCTAAGAAGCGGAAGAGGGCAACTACAAAGGAAGGAAGTGGAAGCCGGAGCCCGACACGGAACGCCTCCTGATATAGACAAAAACGATCGGACGGAGGAGTGCTAGCTCGGTCAGAAGGGCTAGGCAGCTCCAGGTCGTACTCCGGAGGAACTCCATACTGAACCCTTATCAGAAGGAGTTCCTCCGGAGTCAGGGAACATGGAATGGCGCCCGGTGCAAAAACCGGGCGGAGCCCAGCCCCAGACGCGGGTTCGTCTACAGAGCAGGGGACCTGGGGGTTTGAGGCGGAAGAACTCCCGAAACTGCAGGGAGCGGAAGAGTCGGACGACATTTTGAGTAGCTTTGAATATGGGCTCCAAAGATCCCGAAGAAGATGGACAGGATGAGGGGCGAGGGGTCACAGGAAATCGACTGGGGGGAACACCAAAAAATAACAGCAAAAAAGAGGTCCCTAAGCGGCGGGAAGAAAGGTGAAGGTGCTGGAACTAACCTAGATCGCTCTGAGGGACCAGAGGGATGAAGACAGGGACGATTTGGAGGGCACCTACGGCTCGAGAAGATATCAACTGAATCAGGGCTCTCGAAGGGAAGGCAGACACTGTTAAAATTCTGAAGCAGGGTAAGGGCCCCAAAAGCGGGAGCACGAGTTTAAATAGACCCTGGGATCCGATGCTGTAATGATCGCGAATCCCCCAGGCCAGCCCGCACTCGACACGTGTCCCACTCACCATGGTAGGCGGCTGAAAGTGGCTGACAGTTGGTAGGACTATTATTGCACCGTACCTGGGCCAGTGTACCTGTGGGAATTTCGAAGAATACCTTCGTATCGCCCCGATTCAAAAAGACTCCAGCACGCGCACATTTAATGCCAAAATATCTGGAGGCGATCGTGCGCAGGATTCGAGGGGACAACTTCGGCTGTGCCAGTCTCTCTGTACTTTCTTCATTCAAAATTTAAACTCGAAAGTAGGGGGACTAGTGTTGGGTATAAAATACCCTCAGCCGAAGTTCTCAGCAAGAAGACAACTCTGCCCGGGCTCCTACGGGAACCGGGCTCCGTCGCCAACATCGACTACAGAACAACTCCGCCCGGACTCCCACGGGAGCTGGGCTCCGTCGCCAACTTCGACTGCCGGTAAGATCAGTCTGGACTCCTACGGGAGCCGGACTTCGCATCTAACTTTGATTGCAGGGTACTCCGCCCGGACTCCTACGGAAGCCGGGCTCCACCCACGACTTCAGCTCCAAGAGGACTCCGCCCGGACTCCCACGGGAGCCGGACTCCGCCCATGACTCCAACCTCAAAAGAGGACTCCGCCCGGACTCCCACGGGAGCTGGGCTCCATCGCCAACTTTGACTGCCGGTAAGATCAGTCTGGACTCCTACGGGAGCCGGACTTCGCATCTAACTTTGATTGCAGGGTACTCCGCCCGGACTCCTACGAGAGCCGGGCTCCGCCCGCGACTTTAGCTCCAAAAGGACTCCGCCCGAACTCCCACGGGAGCCGAACTCCGCCCATGACTCCAACCTCAAAAGAGGACTCCGCCCGGACTCCCACGGGAGCCGGGCTCCGTCGCCAACTTCGACTGCCGGTAAGATCAGTTCGGACCCCTATGGGAGCCGGACTTCGCATCTGACTTTGATTGCGGGGGACTCCACCCGGACTCCTACGGGAGCCGGGCTCCGCCCGCGACTTCAGCTCCAAGAGGACTCCACCCGGACTCCCACGGGAGCCGGACTCTGCCCATGACTCCAACCTCAAGGGGGACTCCGCCCGGACTCCTACGGGAGCCGGACTCCACCGACAACTTCAACCGCAAGTAGACTCCGCCCGAACTCCTACGGGAGCCAGACTCCGTCCTCAACATCAACTGCCGGTAAGCCTTGTCCGGACTCCTACGGGAGCCAGACTTCTCCTGTGACTTTAATTGCAGAAAGACTCCGCCCGGACTCCTATGGGAGTCGGGCTTCGTCCTCGACTCCAATGGCTACAGATAGACTTCGTCCGGACTCCTACGGGAGCCAGACTCCGCCGACAACTTCAACCGCAAGTAGACTCCGCCCGAACTCCTACGGGAGCCAGACTCCGTCCTCAACATCAACTGTCGGTAAGCCTTGTCCGGACTCCTACGGGAGCCGGACTTCGCCTGTGACTTTAATTGCAGGAAGACTCCGCTCGGACTCCTACGGGAGTCGGGCTTCGTCCTCGACTCCAACAGCTACAGATAGACTTCGTCCAGACTCCTACGGGAGCCAGACTCCACCGACAACTTCAACCGCAAGTAGACTTCGTCCGGACTCCTACGGAAGCCAGACTCCGTCTTCCATTCCGACTGCGGGAAGACCTCGCCCAAACTCCTACGGGTACTGAACCTCGCTACCGACTTTAATCGAACTTTGGCCGACCAGTCTGGACCCCCTGGCAGGCTACAGTAATGGACAACGCTACTCCACTCCCTGCGGCGAACCCTATGCAGCTTCATCACTCCCTGACAGGCCGCAGTAACGGTCACAGCACTGCTCCACTTCCTATGACGGATCCCGCGCAGCTCCACTACTCCCTGGTAGGCCACAATAACGGCCATGATCCTGCTCCACTTCCTGCGATGGATGCCGCGCGATTCTCCCATCCGCTGGCAAGTCGCGATAACAGACGCCACTCCACTCCCCGCGACAGACTCCATGTGGCATGCCCCGGTGATAGCCACGGGTCCACTCCACTACTCTTCGCCGCACACTCCGCCTGACTCTGGGCGGCCCACCACGAGACGGTTACAGGCGTCGCTATCAATCTGTTGCCCTCTCCGTCTATAAAAGGGAAACCCCAGATACGTCATTCTATGAGCTCTAATTTTTTACCTCAAAACTCTGCTAAATTCTTCGTTCGAGCACTCCATTCTTGTTGAGGCAGAGAACTGACTTGAGCATCGGAGGGTCTTGCCGGAGCAACCCCACCTCCAGTTTAGACTTCCTTTGCAGGTCCCGACGGCGACCGCGACTCCCTCGACTCCAGCTTCTCCGGCGCAAGCAGATTTTTACACCAACATATATAATAACAGATCTTGAGTTCCAAAACTTTATCCGAAGGCAACTTCAAAATCTTGATTCTTATGGTTTCGACCTGAATAGACTCTCCACTAGCATCAAACAGCTCGAAGTTATCTTTATTCAAACTCTTTATTTTTTATAGACCTTGCAACATTTTGCAAAGGTATGAACCATAGATGATATCTAAAACTCAAGAATTTGAAAATGAAATACTTAATGATAAGTTAGTTTGTATCATATACAAATCTTTGGCAACATTTATCAGTTTCACGGTTGCAAGATAATCCTTGCAATTCTTTTTCTAGTGGCCCTCCTTGCCACAGTGATAGTCAGTACCTTTGGTGGAGATCTTCTTCACCTTCTTCTTGGAGATGCCAATTTTAAGATTTATTTTTTTCTTGAAATCCTTCTTTGTCTTCTTCTTCTTGATCTTATCGACAAGAAGAACTGGAGTCTTTTCACCTTTAAAATGACTCTCTACTATTTTTTACATATTAAGCAGCTCTGGCAGGCTAGTGTGCAGTTTGTTTATATAATAATTTATAACAAACTGAGAAAAAGAGTCAGAGAGAGACTGTAGGATCAAATCCTGACTCAATTCACCATCCATGGCAAAATTCAGTTGTTCCAGATGAGTAATCAAATCAATAATCATCAGGACATACGTTTGCACGGAGGTGCCTTCAGTCCTACGGGCATGGAACAACTGCTTTGATATCTCATATCAAGTAGTTTGGCTTTGTTCCCTATATAACCCCTTAAAATTAAAGAGTATAGAGGGAACATCCTTGTCCTTATGCTGTCTCTGAAGCTCGTTGCTCATGGAGGCAAGCATGATACATTTGACAGTCACACTATTATCTTTTCATATCTTATATGTGGCCCTTTTCTCTTCAGAAGCATCTTCCCCAAGTGAATCTGGTGCAGGTGTATCTAGAATATAGGAGACTTTCTCCTGAGTGAGAACAATTCTCAAGTTTCTTAACTAATCTACATAGTTTGGTCGGATCAATTTATTTGCATCTAGTAAATCTTTAAGTGATAGTGAGGATGCTATATGTGTAGTTAATCTATAATAACAAGAACACAATATAAGTAGATAACTCATGATGACAAGCACAACTAGATTAGGACTTTTGTCTAATTATGTCTCTCACTATTTTATCGAACTTCATAGCCCTCATGTATGAAAATCAAAAAACATACTAATATTTCTAAGTGGGGTTGAGATCTCTATTCCTCATAAACATCTTGCGGATGGCACAACAAATATTTATGAGTTCAAGAGTTGGTAACACTTTACCAATTGTACCTCTACAATTCTCAACATTTTTCTCCCTACCTCTAGATCACATATAGCCTTGTGGACAGTATAACAAACTATAGTGTTCTAGTTAAGTTGATCCTTCAATCCCATATGGTTATACTTAAACAATGCTGTCCTTGTGGGTAGCACAACAAAGCAACATAATTCCAAATATGCCATAAGCATCAAAATACACTTGATCAACATCATGTCAATTTTTATAGTAAGTCTTGTGGATAGCACAACAAGTTCACTAAGATCTTGACATAATCTATCGATCAAGTTTGAAGGAAGGCCCTTGTAATGTCTACATCACTTATCAATCTAAGTTCAAAATTCAACAAGACCAAATTGATCAGGTCAGTAGGTGGGAGGCTCCCCGTAGCTTTTCTTAGACACCAACAAAGTTGGCCAGACTAGTATACGGACCTAATTAGAAAATTATCTTTCATACTTTCCTCGACACCAATTAGTTAAAAGAATTTAACTTTTGATATGAAAGTGAATCCTAACATTACAACTTAATATAATTTTTAAGAGGATCTTTAAACTGATCTCGGCACATCCTAACTACGACTACAAAAAATATACTTTATATATTATATAATATGATATATAATCACAAATCACAATAGCAATCATATAATTATGCCAAAAATAATATAAGGGTGCAATTCAAGTCATAACATATGACAAGCAAATTGAAATAATAAAGCAATCCCTAATCATATTAGGCATGTAAAACACCCTTAACCATGTATCGATTTAAGCATCACACTATCATGATAATATAAATTTCAAATTATCATAAATTTATAATTTTAATAACTAAAATTTAAAATCATAGTACATATAAAGTCAAAAATATTTTTTTTATTTTAAAGATTGATGCTAAAAATCGAAGCAATATTCTTGGCAATATATGAATAAGAATAATTCTATGCTACTACTTTATACTTGTTTGATCAAATCAGACAAGGGTGGCTCTAAAATCACTATTGAATTTCAGTCACATAGTGAAAAATAATTTTAAAAATTTTAAAACTAAATAAATTAATAGCTTTAACTATTAAAACTATTGACCCGAACCCAAATCCAAGAATCACCTTACTGATGCGATCAAAAACAAAACAAGCATGCAAAAGGGATAGAATTTTTACTTTCACCAAAATGATAATGTGGCACATTGGTGATCTCCACAAGACTCCAAAGTAGAAGCCCTCCAATAGTGATCCATGCGGAAGTTGGCCAAGGTCCTTCCTAACCGATGCACCGCCACAACCTTGTCTTCTCAAGAATACTACCGGCTTCGAACTCAAAGAATGATCGCGTCAAAGCCGAGTTGCTTCCAAACTTGCCACCAGGATTATGCCAAGAAGACACACTTCAGATATCTCACAATCTTAGATTTGATTTTTGACTCTAACATATAAAAAAATCAAACCCTAGGGCACACTAGCAATGCTTGCTAATTCTCTCACCACCCTTCTTATAACTTTTGCCACTCAATTTCTCCTTTCCTTTTTCTTGGATTTTTTCCAAAATTTTTCTACTAATTCACATGCCTCTTATCTCTAGTTTCCACCTAAATTCCCAATAGCTAGGTCATATGAGATGTTCCATATATATAAGGGACCAAGAGACGTGTCATGGGACCAAGGAGCGCCAACCTTTGGCGCTCAGGTTGGCGCCCCACTTTCTCATGCGGTGAATAAATTCATCATGTAGAATTATTATGCAAGAGAGCCTTCACACAAAAGGACTCTCCCTCTTCTACATTTCATAAAAAATTCATCTTTAATTGGTGTTAAATCGTAAGAGATCAGGTTGAGAAATTAAGGCAATGCGTTAAGATAAGAGTCTTCATGAAGAAGGACTTTTCATCTTCACACGCTATGATGAGTAGGGTGGCATTTATTTTTAGTGTGAATTTTGGTGGGTATAGAGGAGTTCTTTTCCACTTGAAACTATTCAAGTTGGGTAGGAAATCAATTAAGATAGACCTGATCCCATTAGGTCAAAGATAACTGGTCTAAGTTAGCTCAAACACTTTGATCTAAACCAATTTAGGAACTTGGGTTAATACAATGTGCTAGCATATCTAATTAACCCATAGAATTTATTTTAAACTCTAATTAAATCAAACCAAGGCCAAATCTCAAAGTGTGTGATCCATTGGGTTTCAAATCTAGCCAGTAGTGGACTTAGACTTTCGACGTAATCCTAATTCGATTGGATTAGGTCATCCGAAGAGTCCCAATCAACTAGGACTCTTCCTAATTGATTTTAAAATTAAAATTTTTTAATTTTGATGAGTCTATAAGTCAAGATTGACATCTAGCAACATGTCATGACTATTCAAAAGATTTAAAATTTTGATAAAAAATTATCAAAATATCCTTCAGTGATAAGTTATCATCGAACCCAGTCACTTATCTTTATGTATCTCAATCAAAAGGTGATGATTCAGTTGATGATATATTAGAAACTCTTTTTTAATTATCACCCTATTTTGGCCAAGGACTTCTAAAATCACTGATTTATGAGATCACATAGGATGTTCACTCTCCTTATTAGGAGTGACTGATCTCTTATTGATCACTCACAATCTCTATGCATATTTCACCATATCCAGAATACCCCATACAAGGATTAAAAAATCAAGTTAGGAAGTGAACCAAAATATAGATCCATGCACATAAGATACCGCGATGATCTCAAGTCAAAGGATCACTAACACAACTCTCACTAGAGAATCATCAGTTGATATATAAATAAGACTCCATCTGATATTCTCTCCTAGGTCTATTTAATGAACTTATTCTCTAATAAGCACCCATATCCTTGTATTAGTGTCACCACACATGTGGTTGTGAGATCAACTATCCTCATTTTTGAGCATACATAGGATATGTCAGTCTTACCGATATCATTAATCTCCGACTTAATGAACCAATGACTAGAAATATTTTAGATCATGGCTATCAAGAATTTAGGTCTCACTGGTGTGATCTCATCACGATCCTAAAATTATTACCCAGACCTAAAGGGTTTATTATAATCTTAAAAATAATAATATGCAGCATATAATGAATTAAAAAATACTTATTTTATTAATAATATAAATATCAATTGCATGAGTCTGGAAGATAAATTATAGAAAACACCCTATCACATCCCATATGTGATTGGCTTGTAGGGCATTATTCTTTCACATGATTTATCCAAGAAATTAATAAAGATAACTTTTGTATACTTTCAAAGTGTTGAGAATTTGTGTTGCTCCATGAATTGATTTTGATGATCATAAATTATTTGAGGAGATTACTAATGAGTTTCTTATCTTTAAAGAATATTTTTGTGATATTTCAGATAGTCTAAAATATTAGGTTTGAAAAGCTCTATCAAGTATACTAAAGTTGAAGTTTCTGCAAGTTGGAGAAGTTTTTGAAGTCTTTTGGGAGTATCGAATTGATTTGAATCTATTTGAGAGTATTTGAAAGTGTTCTAGTGAGTTTTGGACCTTAAATAAATAAAAAATTGGGTTGATACAAAATAAGGCGATCCATCTGGATCATCTCCTTTCATTGGATAGCCGACACGTATTGTTTTGACTTATGGCATACAGTAGGATGACCCATATGGGATGACCCATGCAGTAGGGCAACCCATGTGGGATGACCCCTGAGACCCTGAGACTAAAATAGAAAGCTGATTTTTCTATCTGGCCAATTGGGGCATCCCATGGGACGTCCCATTGCCAGTGGGGCACCCCATGGGATGTCCCATTCTGGGTAAGCTGCATAATGGCTAGTTTTCAGCCTATTTTCTATGTATTTAATGTACATTAAATATTCTCCAACGGCTCTTAACCAATACTAAGATATTCTCAAGTACAAATGGTGATTATAAATGCTCTCTTGAAGTGAAAAATCATAAGTTTTCAAGCATTCAAAGCTCACATCCGTGAAAAGTTCAAAAATCTCTAAAAGAGAGGAAAAGAAGTATTCAATCAGTTCACCAACCACTCTCCAACTGCAATCAAGTGTGCAATTCATTGAGGATGTTCAGCAAAAGCTTCTTCCCCTTAAGTATTATATTTCTATTATATTTATTGTGTTCATTTAAGGAGATTTTGTATTGAAATTTCTGTACCTTATTTTTCTCACATTATATTTTGGGTTTTTGAGTTTTGAGGGGTTCCAAAACTCGATTGGATTGATTCGAATTTGAAATCGAATTGTTGAGGGTTGGCTTGTATCTAAAAAATAAATATTCTTGATTGAATAGTAAGAGTCAGGATTGTCCGATATGTTGTATTTTTGAAATCTTTTTAGTGGAT
Source organism: Elaeis guineensis (assembly GCF_000442705.2). Taxonomy (NCBI): domain Eukaryota; kingdom Viridiplantae; phylum Streptophyta; class Magnoliopsida; order Arecales; family Arecaceae; genus Elaeis; species Elaeis guineensis. Next base: position 77,595,741 of record NC_025997.2, read on the forward strand.
TGAATTCCTAAATAGGAACTTGGAGAGTGGATGTAGGTGCAAGATTGGTATCGAACTACTATAAATTCTTTGTGTTTGTTGTATTTGCATCTCTTTACTTGTTCTTTGTGCTTTATACTTGCTTACCTTCTATTTATGTTTGTTTTTATTTTTATTGCAAATGAACTCACTCCACTCAACACTTTAGCACATTACTTAAGTGCACTAATCTTGAAAAATTTTAAAAAGACCCAATTCATCCCCCCCCTCTTGAGCTCTATATCTGGACAACAAGTGGTATCAGAGCCTGGTGCTCTAGTCCTTACTTGATTTAACCATCAAGAGCCAAAAGTCTATGGCAATCCAATTTGGCACATCTCTAGTCGAGGGGCAATCCACAAACCGACCTTCGCTTTTCAATGGGTCAAACTACACTTATTGAAAAGCTCAAATGAGAATTTTTATTCAAGCACTTGACTATGATATGTGGAGTATCATAGTAAATGGATGACACATACCCACTAAATTGATTGATGGTGTGTCTCTCCCTAAGCCGAAAGGTGAATGGGATGAATTTGATAAGAAAATAGCTCAGCTCAATGCTAAAGTCATAAATATTTTATATATGCTCTAGATGCAAATAAATTTAATCATATTTCTACTTGCAATTCAGCTAAAAAAAATTGAGATAGGTTAGAAGTTACACATGAAGGCACAATCCAAGTAAAAGAGTCTAAAATCAATATGCTTATACACAACTATGAACTGTTTAAAATAAAATCTGAAGAGTCAATAACTCAAATGTTCATCCATTTTACTGACATCATAAATGGTTTGAAAAGTCTTGGCAAATGTTATTCTAACTGTGATCTTGTGAGAAAAATGCTCAAGTCTTTATCAAGATCGTGGGAGGCAAAGGTTACTGCAATCCAAGAAGCCAAGGATTTAAATACTCTGACATTGGAGGAGCTACTTGGATCCCTCATGACTCATGAGTTGACCATGAAGCAACACTCTGAGGAGGAGACCAGAAGAAAGAAGATTGTCGCTCTCAAGTCGACAACTCAAGAAAAAGAAGATACAGAAAAATCAAAGAATAGCAATGAAGATGAGGACTTGGCCCTAATCATCAGAAAATTTAGATGCTTCATGAAAAGAATGAGATAAGGGACTAAGAGAAGACCACTAACTAAGGGAGAGCCGAGTAAAGAAAAAAAAAAAAGAACAGCCCATCATCTATTATGAGTGCAAGAAGCCAGACCACTTCAGATCAGAATATCCCTAGCTCAAGAAAGGTCAAAAGAAGTTCAAGAAGAAAAAGACTATAATGGCTACATGGAGCGACAGTGATGACTCCACCACAAATGAAGAATCTCATGAAGAAGCCAACCTGTGCCTTATGGCATATGAAAATGAAGTAACCTCCAAAACTCAAAATGAGTTTTCTTATGATGAACTACAAAAAGCTTTTCATGAACCTTTGGATGATCTAAAAGAATTAGGAATAAAAAATAAAAATTTAAAAATAAAAATCAAATTTTAGCTAAAGAAAAAGAAGAAGTTGATAGCAAAAATAAAAAATTAGAAATAAAGAATCAATCTCTATTAATAGAAAAAGATAAAATTTCAAGCTAAAATAAAATTCTTATGAAAGAAAATCAAAAACTAAAGGAAAAGGTAACCAAGTTGAAACCTATAGTTGATAGATTTACATTAAGTTCAAACAAACTTCAGATAATCATTGATAGTTAAAAAGCTATATATGATAAAGTCAGACTTGGCTATAACACTTTTAGAAAATAAAAATTTTTGAAAAATATTTTTGTCAATGCATCCATAAGAAAATTATCAAATATTACTTATTTTAAATATGGCAAAGTAGGACATAAAGCTTATTCATGTTTATCAAATAAATTTGATGATTGAAATATTAAGAAAATATGGGTTTCAAAATGAACCATTCTGAGTAATCCCAAAGGATCCAAGTTAGTTTGGGTACTTAAAGTTAAAATTTGATTTCATGTGTGCAGGTGTGTCTTGCATCCCAAATAATAAAACGGAAGTGATAGCTTGATAGTGGATGCTCAAGACACATGACTGATGATAAATTTTAATTCATTACATTGGAAGCCAAGAATGGAGGGATGGTCACCTTTAGAGATAATGGCAAAGAGAAGATCATCGGCATTGGTAACATTGGTATCACTCTCTCCACTTGTATTGAAAATATATTACTTGTAGATGGTCTCAAGCATAATTTTTTAAGTATTAGTCAATTATATGATAAAGGTCACAAAGTAGTTTTTGAATCATCTATGTGCATTGTAACTAGTCCCTCTGATGTTAGCACTAGATTTATTAGACATAGGTATGACAATGTATATATGGTTGATTTAGATAATCTCTTCTTACAAAACATGCAATGTCTTATGGCTATGAATGCTAAAATTAATGAGACTAGTTGACTTTGGCATCATAGGCTTGCACATATTAGTATGCACATACTTTCTAAAATCATTTAAAAAGATTTGATTTTTAGTTTGCCAAAAATTAATTTTGATAAAAATAAAATTTATGATGCATGTTAATTAAGTAAATAAATAAGAGTTTTTTTTAAATCTAAGAATATTGTTTCAACTTCTAAACCTTTAGAACTCTTGTATATGGATTTATTTGGTCCTACAAGAACTAGTCTAGGAGGTAAAAGATATGATTTTGTAATTATTGATGATTTTTTATGTTTCGCTTGAATTTTATTTTTAGTTTCTAAGGATGAAGTATTTTCAGCATTCTCTAATTTTTATTGAAAGATTTTGAATGAAAAAGATTTATCAATTATTTTTATTCGTAGTGAGCATAGCACTAAATTTGAAAATAAAGAATTTGAAAAATTTTGTGATGAAAAAGATATAGATCATAATTTTTCAGCATCTAGAACACCACAATAAAATAGAGTTATAGAGAAAAAAAATAGAATCTTAGAAAAAATAGTCCATACCATGCTATGTGAAAGCAAACTCTCGAAATATTTTTGGGTAGAGGCAATTAACACAGCATGTTACATATTAAACCGTGCTTTAATAAGATCAATTTTAAAAAAAATATCTTATGAATTATGAAAAAGTAGAAAACCTAATATAAGCTATTTTCATATTTTTGGTTGTCGGTATTTTATTTTAAATAATGGCAAAGATAGCTTAGATAAATTTGATGCTAAATCTGATGAAGCTATCTTTCTTGGCTATTCCACTTCTAGCAAAATCTTTAGAATATTTAATAAAAGAACACTAGTAGTGGAAGAGTCAATTCATATAGTTTTTGATGAAACTAATGATCTTCCATCAAAGAAGAGAGTGGATGCTAATGATGTAGGTATCATAGAAGATGGAATGAAAGAGCTCACCATCAATGACTCAAATAAGGGAAACAAGGATTAATTGGATGAAAAGCATGAGAAAGAAAGCATCAATGATCAGAACATTCAAGAATAACCTCAAGATACAGATAATCTTTCAAAGAAATGGAGGTATATCTATAATCACCTCAAAGAATTAATAATTGGTGCTCCGATACAAGGAGTAAGAACTAGATCTTCTCTTAGAGATGTATATAATTATGTAGCTTTTGTTTCACATCTAGAATCTAAAACAATAGATGAAGCTGAAAAGATCATAACTGGATAATTACTATGCAAGAAGAGCTAAATCAATTTGAAAGAAACATTGTATGGACACTAATTGCTAGACCTAAAAATCATCCCATAATAGGAACTAAATGGGTATATAGGAATAAATTAGATGAACATGAAAATATAATAAGCAATAAAGTAAGATTAGTTGCTAAATGATACAATCAACAAGAAGAAATTGATTTTGATGAAACATTTGCTCCTGTTGCTAGACTAGAAGCCATAAGAATGCTACTTGCTTTTGCTTATTTTATGAACTTTAAATTATTTCAAACAGATGTTAAGAGTGCTTTTCTAAATGGTTATATTACTGAAGAAGTATATGTAGAACAACCTCCAGATTTTGAAAGTCATAAATTTTCAGATCATGTATTTAAGTTAAACAAAGTATTATATGATTTAAAACAAGCTCTTAGAACTTGGTATGAAAGATTAAGTAAGTTCTTATTAGAAAATAATTTTTTAAGAGAAAAAGTTGATACAACTCTATTTATAAAAGGAAAAGATAAAGAAATTCTAGTTACACAGATATATGTTGATGACATTATATTTGGGTCTACTAATGAAGATTTGTGTCAAGAATTTGTCAAGCTCATGCAGGAAAAGTTTGAGATGAGCATGATGGGAGAACTCACCTTCTTTCTCAGACTCAAGATTAAGCAAATGAAGGAAGGGATCTCCATCACCCAAAGTAAGTACACAAGAGAACTATTAAAAAAATTTGGAATGGAGAGCTCAAAAATTGTAAGTACACCTATGATCCCTTCTTGTAAATTAGAAAAAGATGAACATAATAAAAATATTGATTCAAAGCTCTATAGAGGCATGATAGGCTTTTTATTATATTTTACTGCTAGTAGATCTAATATAATATTCAGTGTATGTATGTGTACTAGATATCAGTCAAATCTTAAGAAATCTTACTTAAATGCTGTTAGAAGAATTTTTAGATACTTAAAAGAAATACAAAATCTAGGACTTTGGTTCTCAAAATAATCTTCTATGGACTTAATAGGTTACTTAGATGCAGACTTTGCTAGATATAAACTAGATAGAAAAAATACAAGTAAAACTTGCCAATTTCTAGGAGTGAACTTAATCTCTTGGTTTAGCAAGAAGCAAAATTCGATAGCATTGTCTACGACCGAGGCCGAATATATTACAGCCGAAAGTTGCTGTGCTCAAATTCTATAGATTAAGCAACAACTCATAGACTTTGGTATTGAACTTAAAAATAACTCCATAAGATGTGATAATACTAGTGCCATTAATTTGACCAAAAATCTAATCCAACACTCTAGATCAAAACACATTGAAATTAGACATCATTTCATAAGAGAACATGTTCAAAATAATGATATAATACTTAAATACATAAACACTAAAAAATAACTAGTTGACATTTTCACCAAAGAACTAAATAAAAATAAATTTTGTGAAATTAGATAGAAATTGGGCATCTTAGACCCTTCTACTTGAACTTCAATCATAATTTCGCTCTCAAAATCTTTCTAAAATTTTTTGACTTCATTATCTTAATTTTGGGAGCCATCTATCTTTTTTTAAAATTTTTTCAAGATAATTAAAAAATTATCAGTGCTATTCAGATACCTTCTCAGATTTTTTTTTCATTGAAATATTCAATCAAAAATCATACCAAAATTTATCTGAACTTCTCATGATCATCTCAACTCGATATGATCTATTTCAAATTTTTTTCTCTTGAATTTTTTTATTTTTAAATCTTTTTCTCATCGCCTAATGTTTACTCTGGATGGGGTGTCCCATGTGATGTCCCAATTGAACGAGCATGAGGATTTCTTTTGAGCCGACCCATTTAATCCCTCCTTTAAAACCTATGTGGGGTGACTCAAACACTATACCTCTTCTTCTTCTTCTCATCCCAAACTTAAGGCTCCTCTCCTATCTCTCCACCTACCTCAAATCCATCCAAAATCTTAGATTTCCATCTCAAATTCTAAAGCAAACACTCTCTCTCAGCATACCCCCTTGCTCTCCATCAAAATCTCAAACCTTAGTTTGCAAAATCCATAACAATCATCCCAAAATTTTCTTCTTTTCTTCATTTCCATTCATCCTTCATCCTACTTGTTGGTGCAAAAATCTGTCTGCATCGGAGAAGCTGGAGTCGAGGGAGTCGCGGTCGCCGCCGGGACCTACAAAAGAAGTCTAAACTAGAGGTGGGGTTGCTCTGGCAAGACCCTCCGACGCTCAAGTCAGTTCTCTACCTCAACAAGAATGGAGTGCTCGAACGAAAATTTTAGCAGAGTTTTTAGGTAAGAAATGAGAGCTTAGAGAATAACGTATCTGGGGCCCCTTTTTTATAGACGGGGGGAGCAATGGATTGATAGTGATTGTTTGTAACCGTCCAGTCGTGGGCCGCACGGGGCCAGGAGGAATTTATCATGAAGAATAATGGGGTGGAGTCATGGCTATCACCATGGCTCGCCATGTGGAATCAGTTGCGGAGAGTGGAGCGGCGTCCGTTGTCACGACTCGCCAGGGAGTGGTGGAGCCATGCAGCATCCGCCGCAGGAAGTGGAGCAGATTCGTGGCCATTACTGCGGCCTACCGCATGGAGCCTGTTGCGGGGAGTGGTGGAGCCGCGCAGAATCCATCGCAGGAGGTGGAGCAGAGTCGTGGCCGTTACTGTGGCCCGCCAGGGAGTCCAAGCCTGTCGGCCGAAGCTCGATTGAAGCACCTGGCAGAGAGAGGTGGCTATCCATCTGGAAAGAGCTCGGATGTTGCTGGCGGGCCGTCCACCGTTGGGTGCCTTGAGCGTTAGTACTATAGGTGAGGGCCATCTGCAATTGAAATCAGGGATGAAGTCCGACTTCCGTAGGAGTCCGGACGAAGTTCACCTGCAATTGAAGTCGGGGGCGAAGTCCGGCTCCCGTAGGAGTCCGGACGAAGTTCACCTGCAGTAGAGGTCGGGAACGAAGTCCGGCTCCCGTAGGAGTCCGGACGAAGTTTACCTGTAGTAGAGGTCGGGGACGAAGTCCGGCTCCCGTAGGAGTCCGGACGAAGTTCACCTGCAGTAGAGGTCGGGGATGAAGTCTGACTCCCGTGGGAGTCCGGACGAAGTTCACCTGCAGTAGAAGTCGGGGATGAAGTCCGGCTCCTGTGGGAGTCCGGACGAAGTTCACCTGCAGTAGAAGTCGGGGGTGAGGTCCGGCTCCCGTAGGAGTCCGGACGAAGTCTACCTGTAGTAGAAATCAGGACGAAGTCCGGCTCCCGTGGGAGTCCGGATGAAGTTCACCTGCAATTGAAGTCGGGGACGAAGTCCGGCTCCCGTAGGAGTCCGGATGAAGTTCACCTGCAGTAGAAGTTGGGGGTGAGGTCCGGCTCCCGTAGGAGTCCGGACGAAGTCTACCTACAGTAGAAATCAGGATGAAGTCCGGCTCCCGTGGTAGTCCGGACGAAGATCACCTGCAATTGAAGTCGGGGATGAAGTCCGGCTCCCGTAGGAGTCCGGATGAAGTTCACCTGCAATTAAAGTCAGGGGTGAAGTTTGGCTCCCGTAGGAGTCCGGACGAAGTTCACCTGCAGTAGAGGTCGAGGACGAAGTCTGGCTCCCGTAGGAGTCCGGATGAAGTTCACCTGCAGTAGAGGTCGAGGATGAAGTCCGGTTCCCGTAGGAGTCCGGACGAAGTTCACCTGTAGTAGAGGTTGGGGACGAAGTCCGGCTCCCGTGGGAGTCCGTCTGTCGTGAAGAACTGGTCGTCGCTGGTGGGGGTTTATCCATCGACAGAATTCAAAAATACTGCGGAGGCTCGGCCGCCAGAGAGGCTCGAAAAGATGTCGTCGAAGGTTGAAAGTTGGCAGAATCTCCGGAGGGTCACCCCTGGCACGAACTTCAGCTGAGGGGGTATTTTGTACCCAACACCAGTCCCCCTACTTTCGAGTTCGAGTTTCGAATGGAAGAAGTACAAAGAAATTTCATAGCCGAAGTTGTCCCCTTGAATCCTGTGCACGATCGCCCTCAGATATTTTGGCATTTAATGCACGCATGCCAGAGCCTTTTTCCAACCAGGGTGATCCGAAGGGTTCTTTCGGAATTCCCACTAGAGTGTAGCCCCAAGCGCCACACCATAATGGCCCCGCCAACGGTCAGCCCTATGCCGCAGTGAGTGGGACACGTGGCGGGCGCTGGTTGACCTAGGGATATCTGCCACCATAACTGTGCCAGGCCCCGTCGCTTATTTAAGCCCCCTCCTTCCCTCCAGGGGCTTCACTTCACCTGAGAATTGGCATCCTTCTTCTGCCTGAGAGTTTAGCCACCCCCATCGGCGCCCTTTTTGACTCCAAGCACTCTTCGCACCAGTCTTCGCCATCCCCACCGGCTCCCCACCACCTTCAGTCCTCCGAGCCCCTTCGAGGGGTTCTCCCATCGGGGCTTCTGCCCCGGAGGCCAACCTCGAGAAGATGCCACGAACCAAGAGGAGTGTGAGGGGGAAAACAGCAGCCTGTGAATTCTCCGGCTGTCAAACTGTCACTGAGGGTTCCTGTCGCCTCAAAGGGGGCTCGAGGGGGAATTCCTTCAACAACAGGGATTTAATAACAGGGACAATCGGTGAGCGCATTTCGCTCGAGAATTTTGGAGTAGCTGAACGGGGC